>NC_092621.1:56830000-57130000 GCF_047663525.1 Anas platyrhynchos
CAAAACTCAACAGCAACAACAAGACCCAAACATGTTGAATGTTTTAATGCATTTTTGTCAATGATTAAATTGTTTTGTATTTTAGGATAAGAAAGAATCTTGTTATATACAGTAGTGCAGAATGATCTAGCTTAGTTGGCTGTGGGTCAAATTCAGTATTTTCACTGTGCCCAGTGTTTTTGAATATGTTTGTGCACTCTAGAGGGCTGATATGTTTGTGCATTCTGGATGTGTTTGTGCACTCTACAGAGGACTGCACTCTAGAGAGCAGAGGGTCTTCTTGTCTGGTGCTACTGCAGCAGCTCAACTCTTCAAATGTTTCTGTAGGTGCCCCAAATATGGAAGAACTGAGTGAAACTGTAGTACTCATACATGTTCATTATGCTTTTCAAAAAATGTGAGTGAAGGGTAAGAATTTCCGAAAACTGTGAAAGATCTTTTGTTTTCAGAGAAGATGCTGAATAAGTACATTGTATGGTTGTGTTACATATGGAGTGGTAATTCATGTTGAGAAAATCGTTGATATTAATAAAGAAGGGGGAGATTTGGGAATGTGGCCATGGGGGTTGGAAAGCCCCACGGTTGAGATAACATTAGACTCTTACCAATGAGGCCATCAGGAATATAAAAGAGTTTAGAGGGAACAAAGAAGGGTGATTCAGGAGACTCCATGCAGTCTCTTGTTCTCCAGCCATTAAGGCATGGAAGTTTCTGGGTGTTTGCTGTTGTTGTTATATTCAAAGTTGTTTGACCAATGAAAAGTTGTTTTGAAAAGAACTGCTGTGGAGAGAAGGTATAAGAGGGGAGCCTGCCCTCAAGAAAGGAGAAGAAAAAAAGGCAGCACGATGAAGGTACATCAATAAAGAAGCAGGAAAAAGAAGTGAAGAGGAACAGGCTGACAGAACGGAGACCAGGACGGGAACAGGCACATTGATGGCCTCATGAAGATAGGTTCAGCCAAACTCAGCAAACTGCTCAGAGAAGCTCGTACAGAAAGCCACTGGAAACAGGTGCAGTGGAGCTGGAGAGAAGCTCAGGCTGAGAGAAGCAGACCTGTGCACACAACTGCCCCTCGCTGGTAAGCTGTTGCTCATTATGGGGAATCATATGTCCTTAGGAACAAAGACTGTATTGGTAACTTTACGGCTTATTCTCCTTATTAACAATCGGACAGTTTATGAGCCTGAAATATGGGACCAAACTGAGGTCAAGGTGTGGGACTCTGCAACTAAAAATGACAAGGCTGCAGTGGAATTGCTCAGCACCTGGCGAGCAGTCTCTGAGGCCTTAAAGAGCCGTGTGGGACCACAGTCAGGCACGTGTGGTTTGCCAGACAGTGAGGGAGCTGCGGGCTACTTTACTGATCCGACTGCTGCGCCATGGGCCCCTCTGCTGCTACAGCCATCGAAGGCCTTTGCTGTTTTACCCCCTGGTGACCTGGACGTGCCTTTTGACCCAGGCCTATTGGCCTTGAAAAGGAGATGGTTATGCTTCTCTTTGATGCGGGAAGCACAGGATACATAAGGCCTGAAGAGCGAGTTGCTTAATAACTTAAAGCGAGATATATTGCTCAAAAGGAGTGGAAAATGGAGACTGTTGTTTGTAATCAAGAAAAGGAATGGAAAATGGAAGCTGTTAAGTCATGGAACTTAAAAGATTGTTTTTTACCTTTCCTGATTGTATGTATGTATAGGGATACTTGGGTTTAGTAAGCCATGGAACTTAAAGGATTGTTTGTTACCTTTTCTGATTGTATAAATGTATAGGCATACTTGCATTTAGTATGTAAAAGCAATATTCTGTATATTTAGAATGTTTGATGTTTGTGTGTGCGTGTTGGTGGAGCGTAGACTCCCTACACAACCAGAGCTGATTACTTGCCTTTTATACCTTTTATACTTTTTATAGCTTTTATGCCTTTTATACCTTTTATTAGTATAAATATAACAAAATTCAGATTGAGTTGAAACTTCATTTATAACAGTTGTTTTTTTCATTTTGAGAATTGGAATGTACTTCTAATCTTAGGTCAGTTGTCTACACTATACAAAATAAATGCGTCTTACCTAACTCTAGGTGTGTGGGAGCTTGCAAATTCAGTAGTAATGCAATTGCCATAATGCACTAATTCCATTTTGCCAAAGTTTTAAAGCTAGACACGTATGATTCTCTTTTCAAACTAATGCATCCAGTAGTAAACTGAAGACTGTGCTATTCTGATGGATGTTGCCAGGGAAACCACTTGCCTTGTCACTATACATTGAAGACGACTCTTCTTTGTTTAAACTGAGCTCATCACAATGGAGAAAGTCACAGCATTTACAGAAGGTGAAAAGGATGAGAAGCACAAAATTTAAAAACAATCTGTCAGTGAACTGAAGATAGAAGTTATTGCACGCATCAAAATGACTCTCTCTTGCATTCTGATCCTCTTTATAAAAGAGGTAAAGGAAATATTGAACAAATGTTTGTTCCTCTTCTTGTATTAACTGAGACAAGTTTACAGCAACTGTAATTTAATATGTCTTTCTTCATTGCATTCTCTCTTAGAGACAAAGAAAGGAAAAAACAAACATTTAATTGAAATGTTTTCCTACCTGTGTTTTCAGCAAAGATCAGTAATTGCTTTTTAAACTGGTGGTACCAATGGCACTTGTGAATAATCATTTTCCCCATTCTTTGGATTCTCTCTGCTTGCTTGCTTAAATGGTTATAGTAAGTAAATCAAAACCAGCAGCATTGTATAGCAGAAAAGAGGGCTGCTGGGAACCTGAAGAAGTTCTTAGTCCCAGCATACCAGCACCAAAGCAGACTGAATTGTCATTTAATTAAGCCAAAAGACATGTGTCTAGTTGGTTCTTGAAAGTCTCCAGAAACAGAAATTCCTTGGCACCCCTCAAGTAACTTTACAGTCCATTTCAGGTTTAAAGTAGGCTATCTCAGGTCAAAATAAACTTCTTTCATGTTTTACCACATCAGTGCTGCTGTATTTTTACTGACTCTGGGAAACCATTGGTCAACCTTACCAGGACACAGAACAATCACTTAACAACTGGAAACTGTAACATCTCTACTACATAAATTAATTATTGACAATAGTAGTTAAATGGGCCGCTAACAGTCATAGAAAGATACAATAATTTGTGTGTTACTGATTAATTTCCTAAATTGTTATCTTAAATGTAATGAGAGGAAACAAGAAACATGTTAATACGATGTAATCCCTTAATTCATTCTCCTTTCCCCTCTTTTTTCTTTGTCATTTTCAATAAAATCTGCTCATTTCCCATATGGCCCACCCATTCACTACTGCTTGTATATAAACAACATTTTCATCTCAGCCTAATTGTTGTCCTGGAAGAATGAAGCAGAGATTGCTTTGTATTATAGCACTATCGATGTTTACCCTAAACTTTTTATTACTATGAAAATACTTACATTAAATTGATACATCTCTTTTCAAGGTGAATAGGAAGGACTTGAACTTCCAATACCATCCATGACAAAAAGGCTAGTAGGACTTTGACAGTTACAACTGTTATAAATGAAGTCTCAACTCAATCTGAATTTTGTAATATTTATAAAACAAATATTTCTAAAAGGTATAAAAGGCAAGTAAACAGCGCTGGGTGTGTGGGGAGTCTATGCTCCACCAACACGCACACACAAGCAAACATTCTAAATATACAGAATATTGCTTTTACATACTAAATGCAAGTATGCCTATACATTTATACAATCAGAAAAGGTAACAAACAATCCTCTAAGTTCCATGACTTACTAAAATCGAGTATGCCTATACATATTCATGATCAGAAAAGGTAACAAACAATCCTTTAAGTTCCATGACTTAACAGTCTCCATTTTCCATTCCTTTTCTTGATTACTAACAACAGTCTCCATTTTCCATTCCTTTTGAACAATAAGTCTCGCTTTAAGTTGTCAAGCAACTTGCTCTTCGGGCCTTATGTATCCCGTTCTTCCCACATCGAAGAAAAGCATATCCATCTCCTTTTCAAGGCCAATAGGGCCTGGGTCAAAAGGCACGTCCAGGTCACCAGGGGGTAGAACAGCAAAAGCCTTCGATGGCTGTAGCAGCAGAGGGGCCCATGGCGCAGCAGTCGGATCAGTAAAGGAGCCCGCAGCTCCCTCACTGTCTGGCAAACCACACGTGTCTGACTGTGGTCCCACACGGCTCTTTAAGGCCTCAGAGACTGCTCGCCAGGTGCCGAGCAATCCCACTGCAACCTTGTCATTTTTAGTTGCAGAGTCCCACGCCTTGACCTCAGTTGGGTCCCATATTTCAGGCTCATAAACTGTCCGATTGTTAATAAGGAGAATAAGCTGTAAGGTTACCAGGACAATCTTTGTTCCTAATGTGGGAATATAAATGTTGTTTTTGCAGAGTTACATTGTTTAGAGGGAAGGAATGTGGTACTGAGATATGCTTACAGTGATAAGAAAGCTTAGCAGGCGACCTTGTAAAATGCAGACAACCAGACTCCTTAGGACAATTAGGTGAAAATCACAGTGTTAAGTCAAGTCAGATAAGTAAAGAAACATTACCACTTCAAACAGTAAAAATGTCAAAAGAAAACTGAAATTTAACAGGCCTGCAACTGAAGGCCATGCATTGTTTGTGAAGCATCAGATAGATTGTGAACCTGGATTACCCACTCAGTGGGGAAACAGGGGAGGGTCCTGCCATCAAAAAGTTCATAAACTGTGTTTTGGAACTAGTAGATGCACTCTCTCCTGCTTGTGGGGTGCCCACCATTGCAATTGTGAATAAATTACTACTTCACTGAGATCCTTGCCTGAGCCTAAGTTATTGGCTGCGGAGTGTTTCTCACACTAAGGATGTATGATTCCCCATAATGTGCAACAGCTTACCAGCAAGAGGCAGTTGTGTGCACAGGTCTGCTTCTCTCAGCTTGAGCTTCTCTCCAGCTCCACTGCACCCATTTCCAGCGGTTTTCTGTACGAGCTTCTCTGTGCAGTTTGCTGAGTTTGGCCAAACCTATTTTCATGAGGCAATCAATGTGCCTGTTCCTGTCCTGGTCTCCATTCCGCTAGCTTGTTCCTTTTCATTCGTCTTTCCTGCTTCTTTATGGATGACGTAACTTCACCGTGTTGCCTTTTTTTATCTTGAAGGCAGGCTCCCCTCTTATACCTTCTCTCCCCAGCAGTTCTTTTCAAAACAACTTTTCATTGGTCAAACAACTTTGAATGTAACAACAGCAAACACCCAGAAACTTCCATGCCTTAATGGCTGGAGAACAAGAAACCAGCTAGAGAACAAGACGCCAGAGACTGCATGGAGTCTCCTGAATCACCCTTCTTTGTTCATTCTAAACTCTTTCATACTTCTGATGGCCTCATCGTTAAGAGTCTGATGGTACCATCAACCACGGGGCTTGCTGGCCCCCAAGGCCACACTGCCACATCTCCCCCTTCTTTATTAATATCAACCATTTTCTCGACACGAATTACCACTCTCTATATAACATCAAGAATGCAGAAACAGCTGCGGAAGACTTTGTAACACAAGCAAAAAACACATAATTCCCTCCCTTCCCTTCTCTCCCCTCCCATCCCCTCCCCTGCCCTCCCCTTGCTTTCCCTTCCTCTTCTTTTTCTCATTTTGCTTACCTTTGCTTCCCTCCATTTTCCTTCACTTTGCTTCTTCAATTCTTTTTAATACAATATTTTTCATTTATTAGTGCAGTTTATGGCTGTCCCGACCATGATACAACAGCCTTTGTGTCAAGAACAATCATCAGTTGTCAGCAGTTGTGAAATTCAGACAATTGTAGTATGATACTAGAATGTTTTGCTGAAAAGTTTGTGATTTTTATAAGGTAGAGGGCAATAAGAGTAATACTCTTAATATGTGGTAGTGATTCTGGCTGGAAAACCACTGCGCTTGGAGGAGCTGGTGATCCACATCAGGTTTAACATTAGTAGGGCTGGGCCTGCCCCTGTGCTGTGAGGCTGCTGAGTCCTGCCCCATGGCTTTCAGCCCTGTACCATGTTGCACAAATTGCTTGGCCACAGGGCAAACTTGGCCAGCTATCTTAGCAGTAGTGTAATGAGACTGATTTGGCCAATTTAACTTTGTACTGGGTCTGGCTGGGATGTTAACTTTTCCTGCAGCAGCCCATACGGTGCCGTACTCTGTACTTGTAGCTGGAACAGCAGTGTTATCACACCAGTGTTGTGTCTACTCCTGAGCAGTGCTGGCACAGCATCGGGCTTCTCTCTAACCCTCTTAGGGGGTGGGCAAAAAGTGAGAAGAGAAACATCACTAGGGCAGCTGACCTAAACCAACCAAAGGGATATTCCATACCATGTGGTGTCAAACTCAGCAATAAAAGGTGGAAACAGGAAGAAGAGGGGAGGGGTGGGCTCTCGTTGGGAAAATGTCGGTCCTCCTCCCGAACACTGGCTACATGCGTTGAGGCCTTGCTTCAAGGACGTGGTCAATCATCGCTCATTTGTGGGAAGTAGAGACTAATTTCTTTCCTCTGCACTTCCACATAGCCTTTGTTTGTTTTATTTGTTTGTTTTCCTCCTTTTTTTTCCTTTCCCCCTCCCTTTCCCCTTTCCCCCCACCTTCTTTCCTTTAGTTAAATTGTTTAGTTCATAATAATCTTTCTTTAATTATTATTATTATTATTATTTCCCTTTAATTAAATTATCCTTATTTCAACCAGTGAGTTGTTCTTTGCTTTACTTCTTCCCCTCCTCATCTAAGGAGGGGGAGTGAGAGAGCAGTTGTGGGGTTTAGCTGCCCAGCACGGTAAAACCACCACAAACTTACGGAAAAATGAAAAATGTTGTGAAAGGCAGATGTGTTACCTAAAGAGTTAAAAGACAAATGTATGTGCAATGAATGTTGCCAGCCAGTATTGACATGTGAACCTAGATGGACCAAAACTCGTGAAGGTAGGTCCGTTCTTCTCAGAAAAGAACACATACAGAGTAAAGCTTTTCCTGTGATATTCTGATAATGTCTAGATATCTGATTTCAAATTTCTTTTTTGAGCATGTTTTCCCATCCATTTCATTCATAAGCACTAACATAGTTATGCTCTATAAATCTATTGAACATGTCAGTACTTTTGGACTCCATAGCAATCTTTGACAGTGGGTTCTCCAGCTCCATTGTTGTGCATTGGGTTTCAGCAACAAACACAAAATCAGCATCTTGGGTCTGCCCAAAAATTCCTCTGGGTGCCCTGTGTATCCTATGTTGTGGAGTTGGTGAATAATCATTCAACTACTTTCCACATTACAGCTCTACTTTTATGGGGTGGAGTAAACTCCACACTTCATCTACATGCCTTCATATAGGCTTGAAAATTTCCGTATAAATATCCTACCATTTTGTGCATCTCTCTAACCTTTACATTTGCATTGCATAATATCTGGAAGAAATCTGTAAGAAAACACTGTCTTTAAACTGTTGGTGAATTCAGCAGATGCTTGAAAATGTTAGATGAAGAATGGTAGGACAGTCATGAAGTACAGGTGCTAGTACTCAGTTTGTCAGCATTCTAATTACATTTCACTGGTGGAAAATACATGAGACTTAAAACAAATGACATGATAGTCACTCAAGTCCCTTGAGAAATGGCATCACTGGCACTGTGGAAGCATTCTGACTTGTCAAGAAATGCAGTAAAAAATAGCTCTCCCCTGAAATCATTCCCTGGTAAAGGATGGATAGATGTTTATTTTGTTTGTTTTATATTATATTATTTTATTTATTTTATTTTAAATATTTTTATTTTATTTTATTATTCTGCTAAGATTTATTTATTTGTATGTGCAACTTGAAAAGTTTGTATATGATTAGATCATTTGCACTTGCACATTATCCCTATGATAATGATGGGCTCCAATGGCAAGATCTTCTGTCTATTGAAAAGGATAAGAAAATAAGAATAAACAGAAAATAAGAATAAACATTTAAACTGTGGGAATACTTATCTTAATTCAGCTTCTAATCCACCTGACTGTCTACCTTGCAAATAATACTTATTTCTTGAGTACATCATTAATTTTTCAGATGTCTGTAGGCACAAATTTATTTAGCGTTTGCAAAAATTAAGTCGTGGTTTTGCTTTCAGTGTATAAACAGGAAACTAGAGAAAGAAACAGCAAATATCCAGTTTCTGGAACAGGGGATGCACTTCTAGTGCAATGCGTTCAAAATATATTACAACTCCAAAGGCGGTTGTTCTGCTTTGGCTCTGTTGGTTAATAAGAACAATTGGAGGTATACCTTCTCCTGTGGCCAAGTCAGTACTGGTTACACCACTTGCATTGCAGACAGGTTGCTGTCTCCGTAACTCTATTGCTGAAACTAGCTTGCAAATATTTTGCTAAAGAAACTTACCTTGTGTAGCAGCTATGTGCCCAGACGCAGTCTCAGCTTACTTAACTGAGAAATACATGTATTGTACCACAGGAGTGTTAACCTGAACAGTAACTGGAAACTACAGAAGACAGATGGGCAGTTAACTATAGTTACACAGTATACTATAACTCTAGAACACCTCAATCGAAATTTAAGATTTTATTATATTATCTGACAGTTACTAACATTTGGTTATATAATGAGAATAGTCTTAGTTTAGCTACTGAGTTGCATGGTTATTTTAAATGGATAAGATATTTAGATTCTTCATCTAAATTATACAAATTTAGATTCTTAAAAGTTTAAGAATCTACAGTTAGAGACTATAGAGGGCTATGGTTTAGAGAACTTAAGAAACTGATTTACCAAGGATGTGTAGTCACCTTTGGCAGGGTTTTGTTTTGTTTAAAATTTAAAAGATCAAACCTATAGCAGGCAAAAAGTAGAAGGATGAATGCACTTTATAAAGATGTAACACAAACACACAGAAAACAGTGGACTATCAGAGGCAGGCATGCATTCCACATTTCACTACTTTCCCTACAGACTGACTAGTAGTTTGAGAAGCTACACTGACAAATGCAGCACTATACATACAAGTTCATTGCATTGTTTTTGTGAATTAATTCTGTTTTGATTTTTATGTTGTGATTATGCCATATCTAGCAGTTGTAGAAGACTGATTTATGATTGATTTCTGTGACAAGATCTTTCCAGGCTCCTATCTTAATCTGTTAGAAAAATCTATTAAAATCTGTCTCTTTAATGGGGCAGAATTCAAGTAGTTGCAGACTTCATTTAAGAAAGAGTGAGTACCATAAATTTTGCTGGCTGGGATGAGCTTAAATTCTTAAATAAATAAATAATTATTAATAAATATAGACATACATATTTCATAGAATAATAATATACATATATACATATATATATATCCATTAAAAGAACACTGTCAAGAAGAGAAGGGTGATTTTTAGTTTACAGTTGATGGTTTTTGTCAACTGATGTAGAAATACTGATGAAAATCCTAGTGGTAGTGTTGTGCTTGTGTTGTTCATTTCACTACTTCGCATTTCAGTGGTTTAATATAATCATTTTATTTAGATAGTAGTTTAGAGGGAAACAAATAATTAATATTTATTTTGAAAGCATTTACTTTGAAAGTTAGATGTAATGTCTTGCCCTGTCTTTTTAATATGCTACTACAGGGTAGGTCAAATCCTCCATTTGACTGGTAGTTCTAGTGTAAAAGAAATACAGTATATTATCTTCCATCCTTCATGTACATGCCACAAAAATAATCAGTCATTTCAAGTTCAAAGCTATATATAAGCATCACTCATCAGAAAAATGGCCTTTTTTCAAGTATAGCTAAGCAGAAATGCCTTCCCATTATTCATCATAAATACTTCCATGTGCACTTTAACAAGAAGAAATATGCTAATATCTTCTTTTATTATGCTTTCTGCCTTACCTTTCTAATTTACCATCTCTGTTTCACAGCTATATTTGCTTCTTAACACTGTTCCTTTGGCTATTTCTGGTGACACAAAGAAAAGAAATTCTAGCTCCATAGAGTGGACCTCCTGAAATGAAACAGGCTCATTCTTTGCTCCCCTTTGCTCCCCTGCTCATCCTAGAGCAGGGATAGGGGTAGCCTGTCAAACTTTTTCTATCCTAGAAATTAAATCATATTGTTATGAGACATCTGTGTGTATGTGTGTATGTATGTCTCTTATCTGTCCTAAACTGTGGCCTAAGTGATGATGACAAATGAAATTAGATTTTATCCAGACTTTTTATCTTTGCATCTAGTTCTTACTATGGTCTTACCAACCATCAGAGGTTTTGTGCTTCCTTTGGTCTCTTGTATTGACTTTTAACAGGTCATTTAAAGGTCTTTGAAATTGGTATTAGAGTTTGGTTTTATCTTCACAGGAGCTGGAGTTAATAGCATGGGGAGAATGAAAACATGAGTTTTATGGATTGAAGGACCCTGTGTTAAGAAAAAAAATGATCTTTTTTGCCTAAAACCAGGAAAAATATTATTTTAATCCTGGCAACTATTCTTCACTTGGCTTACTCACATGACACAATGAGTAACGTTATAGCATGAGTAGGTATTAAGGTAGAAGCAAGTGGTCATAATCACTTGGCACAATGTTGACTTACTCAGAAACCAGTGCAGTAGTGCAGTTGCAACAGAATACGAAGAACACAGTAAAATTTAGAAAGTAATCATGATTAAAGAGCATGACCAAATGATCAAAATGTACTTTGATACGATAGTCCTGTCTCTAGCCAAAACTTGGGTTATATGCTTGTTATGATTTCAATGTGTTCACACTTTAATTTCATCGCCATACCTAAATGGACAAAATGACTGAAATTAAGTTTCCAAAACTATGGCAGTGACAGCAGTACTTATTTCTCTACACACTCACCTTAAATTCACTGTTGTTTCAATTCAGGTTTGTATGAATTCTGTTTTGTCCTTTCCAGATTCTTGAAATTAATAAGAATCAAGGAAAAGAGAAGAAAAAGAGAAAAAGAGAAAAAGAGAAAAAGAGACAAGATAAAGGAAAAGAGAAAAACTGAAAAGGGAAAAAAGAAAATGAAAAAGGGGAAAGGAAAAAGGGAAAAGGAGAAAAAGGGAAAAGGAGAAAAAGAAAATGAGAGAGAAAAAGAGGGAAAGAGGGAAAGAAAAAAGGTGAGAGAAAAAGGGAAAGGGGGAAAGAGAAAAGGAGAGAGAAAAAGAAGGAAAGAGAGAGGAAAAGAGGGAAAGAGGGGGGAAGTGAAGGGGGGGAAGGGAAGGAGGGAAAAGGGAAATGGGAAGGGGAAAAGGAAGGGAAAGAGAAAAGGAAAGGGAAAGGGGAAGGGGAAGGGGAAAAAGTCACAGCCTGATGTTGTTTCAAGTGATGTTGGGAAAGCAACCTGTCTCTGTACTGAATGTTGGCCTCACCCTCTCCTCATCTTTTTCTTGACCAACAACGTGACAAGCCTTGTTAAGAGCCAATAGGCACATGACAAATGACTTAGTCCCACCTAACCAAAAGTATAACTCTGGTATTCAGAAACCTCTATTTTAAGGAAAAGAACTCCAATTATTGGATGGGTTGATGGGCCTGGACCTCTCTCCTTCCCGAGCAGGGACACCTCTTTGGTAAGACTCTCACCTCCGATTCTGTTGGATATTGCCTGGAAAAATATTGACAACAAAAATGGTGAACTATTAACTCAATCTCAATTATTGCAGTAAGTGAATTTATCACCAGCAATTCTGAATCTGTTATATCCGTCATCTTAATAAATAAGCTATCTTTGCAACTTTGTAGAATGGATAGAACACAGTAGAAGTGAACAAAAGATTAGAAAAGGTACAGATAAAATAATTATATGTGATATATTGGGGGCTTGCTTATCTTGTACTCAAAGGAACTTAAAAAGTCCACTCCCTCCAAAAGAATTGCAGAATGAAGTGTTGAAAACATCATTGACTTTTGAGAAAAATAACCAAGAAAAAGTGGGTCACAGGTAGATACCTTCATGAGTGAAAAACAAAATCTTAAATCTGAATATAGGGAATTTAAAATGCAGTTGGCCTCAGCTGAAATGTGAGAAAAACAACTACATAAAAAAATAAATCTCTTAATAACCAGGTACCACCCTATGTTTTGGCTAAACAAATTCACAAATTAATCACAGAATCACATAGAATCACAGAATTGAAGGGGCTGGAAGGGACCTCAAAAGAGGTGTTCAGGTAGGTGTCCAGATGGGCCTTGAATATCTCCAGAGAAGGAGACTCCACAGCCTCCCTGGGCAGCCTGTTCCAGTGCTCTGTCACCCCCACTGTGAAGTACTTTTGCGTGTTGGTGCGGAACTTCCTGTGCTCTATCTTGTGGCCATTACCCCTTGTCCTGTCCCCATAAACCACTGATAAGAGGTTGGCCAAATCCCTCTGTCTCCCACACTTCACGTATTCATGTATGTTGATGAGATCCCCTCTCAGTCTTCTTTTCTCCAGGCTGAGCAGACCCAGGTCTTTCAGCCTTTCTTAATAAGGAAGATGCTCCAGGCCCTGTATCATCTTTGTGGCCCTCCACTGGACTCTTTCCAGGAGATCCCTATCTTTTTTTGTATTGGGGAGCCCAGAACTAGACACAGTACTCCAGGTGAGATCTGACCAGAGCAGGGTAGACGGGGAGTATCACTTCCCTTGACCTGCTGGCCATGCTCCTTTTAATGCACGCCAGGATCCCATCGGTCCTCTTGGCCACAAGGGCACACTGCTGGCTCATGGTCAACCTGTCATCTCCCAGGACCCCCAGGTCCCACAGAGCTCCTCTCCAGCAGGTTGTCCCCCAGCCTGTACTGATACTTCGGGTTGTACTGATACTTTGGATTGTGCAGGACTCTACACTTGCTCTTGTTAAACCTCATTTGGTTTCTTCCTGCCCATCTCTCCAGCTGGTCCAGGTCTCACTGAAAGGCAGCACAGCCTTCTGGTGTGTTGGCTACTCCTTCCAGCTTTGTGTCATTGGTATACTTGCTGAGGGCAGGCACTATTCCCTCATCAAGGTCATTGATAAAGAGGTTGAACAAGACTGGACCCAGCACCGACCTCTGGGGAACATTGCTAGACACAGGTCTCCAGCCAGACTCTGCGCTGCCGATCACCACCGTCTGACCTCAGCCAGTCAGCCAGTTCTCAGCCCACCTTACTGTCCACTCCTCTATCCCACACTTTCTCAGCTTTGCTACCAGGATGTCATGGGAGACAGTATTAAAAGCCTTGCTAAAGTCAAGGTAGCTGCTCTCCCTGGTGGGAGCTGCTCATCCACTGCTCTCGCCCCATCTGCTGTGATGGCATCAGCATGGTGAATCCATGCTAACCACTCATAATGTTCTTCTCTTCCAATTGCTTGGAGATGGCATCCAGAACAAGCTGTTCCAACCTCTTTCCAAGGACAGAATTGAGACTGGCTGTCCTGTAGTTTCCTGGCTCCTCCTTCTTGCCCTTCTTGAAGACTGGGGTGACATTGGCTATCCTCCAGTCTTCAGGCATCTTTCCTGTTCTCCAGGGGTTTGGCAATCACCTCTGCCAATTCCCTTGGCACCCGTGGATGCATCCCATTGGGACCCATGGATTTGTGTGTGTTGAGCCCACTCAGATGCTTTCTCATTAATCAGGGGGGAGCCCTCCATTTCCCAAATCCTTTGTCCTCCTGCCAGGGTCGAGGAGTCCCAGGGTGGAGTCCCTGAAGCAAAGAAAGCATTCAGTATCTCCGCCTTCTTGGCATCTCCTGTTACCAGGACACCCCCCTCGTTCCGCAAGGGACCCACATTATCCCTAGTCATCCTTTTACTGTTTACATACTTAAAAACAAAAACAAAAAAACCCACCTTCTTATTGTCCTTTATCTCTTTTGCAAGCCTCATCTCTAGGTGGGCTTTGTCATGTCCCTGCAGGCCCTGACAACACTTCTGTACTCCTCCCAAGAGGACAGACCCTTTTTCCAGATTTCATAGACCTTCCTCTTCCTTTTGATCTTATCGATGAGCTCCTTGCTCATCCACACAGGTTTCCTGCTCCCCTTCCCTGATTTCCTACTCTTAGGGATGCACTGATCCTGAGCTTGGAAGAAGTGTAGTTGAAATGTAGCCCAGCTCTCACAAGCACCCTTGCCTTCTAGCAACCCAGTCCATGAGATACCCCCCAAGCTGGCCCCAGAAGAGGTTGAAGTTGGATCTCGAAAAGTCCAGGGTAGCAATCCTGCTTTTAGCCTTACTTCTTCCACCAAGTTCCATCTTGAACTCCACCATCTCATGGTCGCTGCATCCCAACCTGTCCCCAACCTTCACATCCCTAACAAGCACATCCCTGTTGGTAAGGACAAGGTCCAGAAGCACCCCCTGCCTTGTTGGCTCCTCTACCACCTGTGTGAGAAAATTGTCTTCAACGCATTGTAGGAACCATTTGGACTGTGCATGCCTGGCCGAGGTGTTTACCCAACAGATGTCTGGATAATTGAAGTCCCCCATAAGAACCAGTGCCCGTGATTGTGAGGCTACTACCAGCTGCTACCAGCTGCTTATAGAAGGCCTCATCGACCTGGTGACCTCCTCCTGACCTGGTGACCTGTAGTACACCCCCACAACAGTGTCCCCCATACCAGCCCACCCCTTAATTCTTACCCACAAGCTCTCCACTTGTCCTTGGGTATACTTTAATTGCTCCCCCACCTAAAGGGCAACCCCACCCCCTTGCTTCCTCAGCCCTTCTTTTCTAAAAAGGACATAGCCCTCCATGACAGTGTTCCAGTCATAAGAGCTGTCCCACCACGTCTCTGCAATTGCAATGAGATCATGGCTCTGTGACTGAACACAGATCTTGAGCTCATCCTGTTTATTTCCCATGCTCCTCGCATTGGTATACAGGCATTTTAGGGAAGCAGCAGGCAGAGGTACCCCTGAAGGGATGCAAGAAGAAGATTCCGGACAGGGTATCAGAATCATTACCTTCCGGATGGGGTATCAGGATCATTACCTTCTCTGAGGAGCCCTCAGACAATCTACTATCTTTAGCAGTGACAGCAGTGACAACTTCCCCCAGCCCTTCTCTGTCACTTTTAGCTCCCCTCCCTTCCCCCATCAAACCTAGTTTAAAGCCCTGGCAATCAGCCCAGACAGCTTGCTCCCCAACACATTTATGTCCCACATGCTGAGTTGGAGTCAGTCAGCAGCCCATGAACCCGGCTTCTCAAAGGACTGCCCAAGATCAAAATACCCAAATCCTTTGTCCAGACACCACCCCCTCAGCCAGTCGTTCACCTGTCCCGTGCTCCTTCTTTCTGGGTCCCAGTAACTCAGCAGGAGGACTGAGGAGAACACTGTCTGCACCCCCAATCCCTTTAACAACCTTCCCAGGGATGCAAAGTCCATTTTAATATTCCTAATTTTTCTAGCTGCAGCTTCCTGGGATTCAACCAGAATGACAAGAGGCTAGTAGTCCTCTAGTTTAATGAACTGTGGCAGAATCTTCCTAACGTCTCTGACACGTGCCCCAGGAAGACAGCACACCCCTCTGGATAGGTTATCTGGGCGACAAATGGGAACCTCAGTGCCTCTCAGCAAGGAATCTCAATCACTAAGACTCTCTGCTCTTTTTTATTTATTTACTTATTTATTTATTTTCTGTGGCACTGGTTGTGAAGCACTGCTCTGCCTGGCCCCAATCCCTATGCTCAGTACTTCCCCCAATCTTGACATGCTGCTCAGGGTTGCTTCCCGGGTCCAGACCCTCAACCTCATCCTCTTCCTGCCTGAGAGCCTCAAATCTATTACCCAGGGACACCGTGGAGGTTGGTGGCACCATTGGTGTTGGGAGCAAATATCTCTTTCTGCTTCAAGCACAGAAAACAGCCCCTTTTCTCTTGTGGGCGGTCAAGCCTTCTGTCCTGCATGTGATCAGTTGGGTCAGCTACTACCCCTTGCAGGGACTTAGGAGGGGGCTGCTGGTCATCATCAGGAGCAGGTTGACACCTCCTATCTGTCACCCTCAGAGACTACCAGGAGCCCCTCAGGCTGCCGATTTCTTGCTGCAGCCCAGCCACCTGCTCAAGGAGTTTCTTATGCAGGGTACACCTGCACCCATGACATCCCTCTCTTCCCTCAGGACCCAGGGAGGGCTCCAGATTCCAGAGCTCCCCAGTCTCCAGCCTGGACAGGGGATCCACCTGAGTGCCCACATGAGCCCAGAGAGGCAGCATCTCCTCTGTTTGGGTTGCCGCCTCAGACCGGCCACTGCAACGGACACCCACCACGGTGAATTTTAGGTGCAAAGAGGTAGAGTTCCCCGAGGAGAGGAGGGGAAGAGAAAGGGAGGTGGGAAAGGGAGGAGAGGATCCTTCTCACACTCCTCCCTGTCCCGCGCCAAATGCCTGCACTAACTGCCAAGCCGGTCCTGTTAGCGCGTCTTGTTGGCAGCTCTCCTGGGTCATGGTGCTCTGTAGGGACTGGTTTTTTAGCGCCAGGGGCTGCTGTCCCCTCGGCTCTGCCCTCAGCACGTCAGCGCCCGCGGCGGCACAAGCACAGGTCCCTTCCAACCCAAACCATTCCATGGTTCTATGTTTTGTTAAGTATTTCTGCATTTTGGCTTATCTGTAAACCAAAACTGTAATATGATCACAGTTAACAAAATTGTTACACTGTTTGGAACCACAATAATGTTTATCATGATCCATTGAATGCATCACAAAGCCCATGGGACCATGCATTAGTAAAATACACTGGGAGCTTTGAACTGAAATCCAATTAAAGAAACCTTGACCGCATGATGATACCAAAACTTATTTGAAAAGTGGAATTCCCCAACTCCAGGGCACAGGTTTCTTTCTAAACAAAGGTAATATGTATCAATATGGTATTCTTATAAAATATTACAGGGCAACAACTACATTATAATGACTTTGATCTTCAAAACTTCTTATTTATTCCTGGACAAAAAGAGCACTTTTACATTAATTAGAAGTTTTCTATAATTCTGTGATAATTCTTTTGCTGTCAGCTTGCTTTGTTATTAATAAAGTTTGATCCATAAAATTCAATTAATCACTTTAAGGATAATATATCTCCATCACTAAGAAGATAATTCCAGTCTAGGTTTTTTTTTTTTTTTTTCCCTGAAATTTAATATTTTTGTATATTTTTATGGGTGTATCCCAACTTAATTCACTGTTCAACTTTTCTCATTACCTCTGGAGAGATAATCTCTTTTAAATTTTGTCTGCAGGAAGAAATTGCATGAGATTAATGAAAAGTCTGAATAGAAATGGTAGAGGGGATTGGATTTGCAGATCCAAGGGTTTATTTTTAGTCATTTATTTCTGTTATAAATATATTTAGGAAATCTGCTAAGTAATCTTCAATGGATTTAACCTACATTGCACATTTTGCTTCAAAAACTTCACAAATCTGAAACTACACAGTTTGAAAATAAATATCTGCACGCGAGTTTGTACTAATAAGTCACTTGTTTTCAAGAATTTTGGTGACATTGCTTTCCTGCAATTAAGAAATAAGAAATGAAAGGCAGAATTTCTTTTATCTCATTAAGTTCATGAAAATCCGTTTTCTTTAGTTGAAAAAATAGCCTTCCTGTTCTCAAAGAAACTCACGTTTTATTATTAAAACACAAAAAGAGATTCTCATTTCCAGTTTCAGTTTTAACTTTTTATATATTCTGAATAATGCAGATCTATAACCAAACCAAACCACACCAAACCAAACCAAAACAAACTTTTAAATTTAATTTAATTTAATTTAATTTAATTTTTTTTTGGTAATAATTATCTAACAATAATATAGCAAGAGAATAGATCCAAGGAGAGGGAGAGAGCCCATTCTTTTCAATGCTTGAATGAATTTTGAGGTGCTGATCACCAGATTGAAAAATGCTGATTTTTCAAGAACTTAAATTTGTACTAAAACATGAAACAAATTCTTCATTTAAAAACAAACAAAAACAACAAAAAACAGAATGTCTGTAATGTTTTTTTGTGCATTAAATTTCATTATCTCCATCTTCATTCTATTCACACTCTTTTTATAGTTTTTCTTATGCAGAACATGATGTCGAATTTTCCTGAATATTTTATTTTTCAACAAAAATAACATTAATGTGTTTTTTATGCTATGGGAAAGGCTTTATTTTATTTATTTATTTTTTTTCTCTCATTTTTTCATAGAGTTTGATTATAAGTGTGCATTTTCCATCAAAGTATTTCTGTTTCAAAGGAACTTTTATTTAAAAAAAAATAATAATATAAAAAGTACAAATTTTATTGTTGTGAAGCTGTCAAGGGACTAAAATACAGTATAGGGTGTAGGCTGAAAAGATTTCTACCTGCCATCTGCAAGCAAACAAACCTAAAGATGAAAAACATTTTCAATAATCTTTCCAGCATGTATTTTCACATGGTTGAATGCATCACTGAAACTTGTTAAGAAGTGTAAAATGCTTTACATTTTTAATTTATTTCAATCCTAAGAAAAAGAGCATTTCCTTAAATTCTTTCTTAACAGCTTAATAGCTACTGTCAGAAAATAATCTTAGTACCTACTCTAAGGTACATATTTTTTCCTCAAAAACATATACTATACCTAGAGTGGAATTCTTTCTGCTACCATCTATTTTTCCTGTTGTCTCTCTCATATGTGATGACTTATGACTTCGGTACTTGTTATTTAACATAGATCTTCCACATGATTCACAAGATGCAGTTAACTGAAGAGTTAACTGAAAAGTTTTGGTTCTGCGTATTAATAGATGAAAGTAATAACTGTTTTTCCCTTCTTTGCTCTTATTGGAAGATTGCTATCAGTTCAATTTTTTTTTCTAGGCTCAATAGATTTAATTAAATATAACAATATCTTCAGAAAGAGTGATTAGATTTATTAACTGAAAAAATATTATATGTACACATATGAAATATTGGAAAAAGGGATATTTGGCTTTTTTCACTTATAGGTAGTGATTGGCTTTTAGGTAGTTATTGGCTTGTTTCACTTACAGGCAGTTTCAGGCTGAAAGTGAACACTATGCCATCTAATGTCATTCTCTCCTTATGGTGGGTCCTTTAGTTTAAACCATCTCTTCTTCTGAGCTCAGTAGCACATATTTCCTTAAAACAGAGACTTGCAGTGTCTGTCAGGGAACACGAAAGATTCATCATCTACAAACAAAACAAAACAAACAAAAAAAAAACCATTGAATAAGAACTTAGATTTTCTACTAAGTGTGCTGAGTGTTTGTGTTGGTGAAAGTGTTGTGTTTATGTGCTTATAAATCCAATAAGCTTAATATTTTAAAAGTGATTTTATAGAATATTTTGATTTGCCTTAAGACAATCTTTTGATTTTTTTTGGTATTTTCCACTTAGCTTTGTTAAATTTCAGTGAGTGTCCTGGACAATATTCTGGCCCCCATAAAACTACAGTAGCACACAATTTGCACTTGGAAGAAAGACCTATTTATTCCAGAATCTGTAATAATAATGTTAGGGAAGAAATGATGTTAGAGCAGAATGGTGAACACAGACTTGTTTCAGCATGCATTTTTGTCTCTTTTCCCACCCAAGAGACAGGCAGTGTGAGTACTTCAGACAGGCAGATCTCCATTTCCAAGGGACACATAAAAATGCAAAATCAAATATATAACAGACAGAAGTATTGTGGTTTTGTAAAAAAAAAAAAAAGTATTTCAAGAATGTATGACTTTTTACTTTCTTTTTTTTTTTTTTCTTTTCATTTTTTTTTTTCCTCCTTTCTCCCCAAATCCCTGAACAATAAAGAAGTAGAAAGGGAGAAAGGAAACTTGTTTTGTCTGGTAATAAAAATGTGCCAGAACTACCAGACGTTCATCACTCAGAATGGAAACAGCTGGAAGCCTGTTTTAAATACAGTGCATTGATGGGGTGGAGTGAAGAACTTGTGCCAGAAGAAAACACATCTGAGAGTCTATTTTTAAAAATGATTCTTGTCTTTCTAAAAATAGTTTTCTGTCCTCTGGAGAAAATAAACATAAATCTTATGGTTGAAGACATTTTAGATCAAAGGCTATGTTATAAATGAAGTCTCAACTCAATCTGAATTTTGTAATATTTATAAAACAAACATTTCTAAAAGGTATAAAAGGCAAGTAAACAGTGCTGGGTGTACACGGAGTCTACGCTCCACCAACACGAACACACAAACATCAAACATTCTAAATATACAGAACATTGCTTTTACATACTAAACCCGAGTATGCCTATACATACGCACAATCAGGAAAGGTAACAAACAATCCTTTAAGTTCCATGACTTAACAGTCTCAGTTTTCCATTCCTTTTCTTGATTACTAACAACAGTCTCCATTTTCCATTCCTTTTGAACAATATGTCTTGCTTTAAGTTGTCAAGCAACCCAGTCTTCAGGCCTTATGTATCCTGTTCTTCCCACATGGAAGAGAAGCATATCCATCTCCTTTTCAAGGCCAATAGGGCCTGGGTCAAAACGCACGTCCAGGTCAGCAGGGGGCGGAACAGCAAAAGCCTTCGATGGCTGTAGCGGCAGAGGGGCCCATGGCGCAGCAGTCGGATCAGTAAAGGAGCCCGCAGATCCCTCACTGTCTGGCAAACCACACGTTTCTGACTGTGGTCCCACATGGCTCTTTAAGGCCTCAGAGACTGCTCACCAGGTGCTGAGCAATCCCACTGCAACCTTGTCAGGAAGCTGATGTAAAATCTAGCTGTTGGGAAATTAGTCCTGTTAGTTGTGTTACATATGGAGTGGTAATTCGTATCAAGAAAATGGTTGATATTAATAAAGAAGGGGGAGACTTGAGAGTTTGGCCATGGGGGTTGGAAAGCCCTATGGTTGAGATAACATTAGACTCTTAACGTTGAGGCCATCAGGAATATAAAAGAGCTTAAAGGGAACAAAGAAGGGTGTTTCAGGAGACTCCATGCAGTCTCCGGTTTCTTGTTCTCCAGCTGGTCTCTTGTTCTCCATTAAGGCATGGCTGTTTCTGAGTGTTTGCTGTTGTTGTTACATTCAAAGCTGTTTGACCAATGAAAAGTTGTTTTGAAAAGAACTGGTGTGGAGAGAAGGTATAAGAGGGGAGCCTGCCCTCAGGAAAAAAAAAAAAAAAAAAAAAAAAAAAATGTGATTAAGTTATGATCAATAAAGAAGCAGAAAAAGAGTGAAGAGGAAAAGAGGAATAGGGTAGCAGAACAGAGACCAGAATGGGAACAGGCACATTGATCGCCTCATGAAGATAGGTTCGGCCAAACTCAGCAAACTGCACAGAGAAGCTCGTACAGAAAACCGCTGGAAACAGGCACACTGGAGCTGGAGAGAAGCTCGAGCTGAGAGAAGCGGACCTGCGCACACAACTGCCTCTCACTGGTAAGACTGAAGACTGAGTTGCTTAACAACTTAAATCGAGATATATTGCTCAAAAGGAGTGGAAAATGGAGACTGTTAACTCATGAAACTTAAAGGATTGTTACGAACCTGTGTCACGAACCTTTTCTGATCGTGAATATGTATAGACGTACTCGAGTTTAGTAAGTCCTGGAATTTTAAATGATTGTTACCTTTCCTGATTGTACATATGTATAGGCATACTCAGGTTTAGTATGTGAAACAATGTTCTGTATATTTAGAATATTTGATCAGTTAATCTCCTTCTAGTAGGAGCTGCCAGTCCTGCTGTAATCTCCTTACTGTCAAAACATATGGTTTAGCAATCAGCACCATTTCAGCACTTTTTCTGTGTTCCTTTATTGTTCCTTTTCTCACGGTAGAAGATACAAAACCCTAGAGTTTCGTCCCTTAAGCAGTATGAATTAATTTGACTTGATTTCTAAGAAACCCTAAGAGTATCTAGCAGGTTAAGTTTAGTTCATTTTCCTTTATCCCCATAATCAAGAAATTCACACATTTTAAGTATTGTCTGTATTTAAGTATTTAAGTTTTGGCTGCAGATCTGCAAATGTAATAGGAGCTCTCTTGCTGTGGGTCTAAGAGAAAATCCAGAAATAATGTTCTTGATACCATACCGATGACAATCATTGAAAGGCCTGAGAAGTGAGTCCTGTAGTCCTGTTCAATGGGCTACAAAATGACAGGTCTGCAAAGGGATGGAAATGATGTTCCCTCACAGCAGTAGCTAGGCCCGATGTTTATCAGTCTAGCTGTGGCTTGACTTAGGTAAGTTCAACTAGTAATTCAGCCAACTGAAGGAGAAATTGCTTTTCTTAGCCCAGCTATGGGACAGTTGTTCAGAGTATTTACACAATAAGATTTTTGTTCCTTGACTTATCAATATATATATATATATATATATATATATTAAAGTAACATTCAAGGGCTTTGAATTCTTTTCTTTGATTCATTTTTTCATTGCTTTCTTTTACTTACATAAGACTATAATATTTAAAATAAATCATTGTACTTAGTATCTTTAGAAGTGATAAATTTATGGAAAGAGAGAGCTAGTTTCTGACACACCACTCACTCCAGGTTCTTAGACAGCTGATACAAACCAAAGACAACCTTGCAGTAGCTCCAGCTCACTTACCCCATCTGCATCTGCAAGGTTGTACTATAGATTGTTGCTGTTCTCTGGGTAAGAAGCTTCTTGATATTTAAGGTGAACTCTTCACAATTTGTTTATGATTAATCACAATACCTTTCTTTATTGAGAGAATCCTTTGACAAAATCACACTATCACAGAATATTTGAGGGTCGAAGGGATCTCTGGAGGTCATCTGGTCCAAACCTCTTGCTCATCAGGGCCACCTAGAGGAAGTTATCTAGGAGGCAATCTATGAGGGTTTTAGCTGTCTCCAATGAGGGAGACCCCATAGCATCCCTGGGCAACCTGTGCCAGTGCTCAGTCACCCTTACAGTAAAGAAATCCTTTCTGATGCTCAGAAGGAACCTCCTCTGTTCCAATTTGTGCTCACTGTCTCACTGGGCACCAGTGAAAAGAGCTCTTCTCTGTGCTCTTTACAACTTTCCTTCTTGTATTTATACATATAGATGAGATTTCTCCCTTCTCCATCCAGGCTGAACAGTCTCAGCTTTTTCAGCCTTTCTTCAAATGCGATATGCTTTAGTCCCTTTCACATCTCTGTGGCCCTTAATATAACATTTGATATTTGCAAACTTGCTTTGCATAGAGGACAGATTGTGCCTTATGGACAATCTAAATCTAATTGTGTAAATGTTTCTTGTTCTGTATTTTGTTGTGACAACCGAGATTACTACATATCCTTACACAAATTATTTTTTTAGACACAATAGTAGCAGTGTGTTACTCATTATGGACAGGCAAGAAGTTACTCTCTTTACCTTTCTATTCAGCTTGAATGGGATGATGGCACTTAAATTGCATACACAGTAAACAGAAACCTTAAATGAGAAAAAGAATGTCTAGAAATATTGACCAAAAGTGAGTTCACAGACCAATTTTGTAATCATTCAGAAAGCTTCTTTGTTCCATTGAATATATGTTAAAAGGAATAATCAATATATATATACATATATATATATATATAAATATAATATATATATATATTAATGTTATATGTTGATGTAGAATTCTATGCTAAAGGAAAGGTAGAGGGGAAAATAAAGTTTCAAAACGTGAACATGGAATTTTTGCCTCAGAAACAGTTCTACAGTAATGGATATTCATGTGGGATGTCATTGTAGAGTAGCCCAGGTAACTGGTTCTTATTATGAGTTCAAGCAACTTCACCAGTATTGCTCATTAATTCAGAATTTACATCAGTTTGACATATGGATGTAAGTGTGTATATAAGTATTTCTGCAACTAGGTAATTCAGTTTCTACTCATTCCAATGATAAATCGTAAGTATGTACAGGAACGGGAAAATAGAGGGCCTTGTTAACATCTAGAGGACAGCTGGTGATAATTGACCTAGCATTGACAACATATGAACCAATAAAAAGTATCCTTCAGTTAATATATCCTTCATTCTTTGCCTATGTCAACAAGAAAATTTACTGTTCTCTACATACTCAGCAAAGACATTATCAGAAGGCTGCATCTTCTTTGTTCCTTCTGTGATTATAGACAGTTGTCAGAACATCTGCCTTACTGTTGCAAATCACCTGCTAAAGATCTTCAACAGATGCCTATTTATTATTCTTCAGTGGATTTTTGCCTTATCATCCCAATGAATAACAGAACCTTACTTTTATTTCTGTGAATCTAAGATCCTTTGATAGCCTTGATAATTGTTCAGAAGACAGTATTAATATTACTTTTAACAGGGTTCCATCATTCTTATATTCTTATTAGCTATCATCCCATGGATACATTCAGATGTTAAAAATCAAATTATTGGTCTAAGTAGACTAAGAAGTTAATAAAGATGTTAGTTAAAAGAATTATTGTGTCCCTTTTGTAAAAACTTAACTTTGGCTCTACTATACTTATTGAAAATGATGACAAAGGAGAAATAAAAGGATACACTAAAAGGATTATCACAAGTACTCATGAAATCAAGTAACCTGCTAGGAGCAGAACAAGTAATTGGGGGTCTCTGAAGAGCAGCAACTCTTAAAACTTCCTGGAGGTTTTGTGCAACTCCTAGCTTACCCGTTTTTCTGTCTCTTCTGGGAGCAGTGTCTTACTTTTAAGAAGTGTTTATACTTTCAGCTGTGATGGAATTCTAGTGACTCCCAGCGTGGGTTTTAATTCTTATTTTTTAAAATAGAAAATAAACGTAATTCACTGTTTTGTTCTAAATGACACAGAAGTGTGACTTTTCTTTCAATGTGGGAAGATAAAGATCAATTTAATTGAAAAGAATTTGTCAGTCAAATGTAGGTCTTGTTAGTCTCAACATCAACTTTTATTTTTACTACTCAAAAGTGCACAAATCAGGTATGTGACCTAGCTTCAGGAATGTACAAGAAAACTATCATGTTAAAACATTTTTGCTAATCAAAGTTGGAATTTAAAATATAACCTGTAGGCACAGCTGTAAAGCCCCAAAACTTTAAATTTTGAAGTGTTTCTTCAAATGAAAACTTTCTTCTAAATATTTCTTAATTTTGGAGTCTATCATTCTTGGAGAGTGATTATATAATTTCACCTTGAGAAAATTTAAAAAAGCTATGTCCTTTCTATTCTCTAGACATTTAACTGCTTCAAGATTAAACAAACAGTTTTTCTGCTATTAACTGTAATGGGACCATAATGTCCTTACTCAGAGAGAATCCCCCACACTAGACAAGACATTACAGTGTCTTCCCTAGTCAAGTTAGTGTTTTTACGGAGAAGGTATTTCTGTTTTTCTGTTGGCAAATTAATACCGCTTTTTTTTTTTTTTTTTTTTTTTTTAATATATATGTAAACATCAACGTGAGCCTTCTAGCCTTCTAGGCCTAGTTAGGAATAGTTTTTTAATTCCAAATTTTAAGAACATAGTGCTCATCTGAATAAGAAAACAACAACAACAACAACAACAAAACACTAAAACAACAATAACAACAACAAAACTATAAATTTCTCTTGAAGATTAGACATTAGACATCAGACTTGAAGTCTTGAATAATATAAATACAACTTGTTGCAATCCTTGTAGCACATACAAGTTGTTATGTTTGAGTTTAGCATAAGTGATATTACTTGTTTCTGAAGCTAACAATGTTCAGGATAGTCTTGTTTAATGGAATAGAGAGGAAGAGGTCATCAGCATTAGATTTAGTTGTGTTTGAAAGTCCAAAATTTTGGAAACAAAACCAAGGTTTTAGATATATTTTCAAGTAATTAATGCAGTCGGACTTGAATAGTAACACAGCCTAGCTTGAAGAACTTCAGACACCAAGTGCAGTAGAGAGGCAGGCAGTAGTCAATCTTACTGTTAAATTATTTGTAATCTCTGGAGAAGGGAAAGGATGGAAGCTGGTGACTTCTGGCACAAGAGGAAGGCTTCTGCCTCAACTCAAAGCTTAAATTCACAAAATAGGTCCACTGCCCTCTAAGTCAAACATGAGTCAGATGTGTCTAGAAGTAAAGCATCCTGTCTACCTAACCCTAAACAACACAAGACCAACAGGAAGAAACCTCCTGTCCTCCTTCTGCACTGACCTTGGGGTCTGCAAAGCTGTTTCTCACTCCCCACTCTCTCAGCTGCTGTTGCGCAGCAGGTTTGTTTTTTTTTGTTTTTTTTTTTTTTTTTGTTTTTTTTTTCCCTTTTCTTAAAACTGCTCTCACAAAGGAAATACAGAGAAAACGGAAACAAGAAGTATAACCTGAAAGGAATAAAGATTGTTGTCCAAGCATCCATGAATGACATCAGGAAAGCCAAAGGACAGTTGGAATTGAATCCAGTGAGATATGTCAAAGACAACAAGAAGGGATTGGTGACAAAAGGAAGGCTAAGGAAAATGTAGGCCCATTGCTGAATGAGAAGGGAGACCTAGGTACATAGGACACAGAAGAGGTACTGAAAACCTTCTTTGCTTCAGCCTTTCCTAGCAAGATGAGCTTTCATGAGTCCAAGGGACCAGAGGGAAAGGCTGGAGTAGAAGATGTTACTAATGGATAAACACATCACTATCCTGATCCAACCCCATTTACAAGAACCCTATGGGCCCAACATGTCAGCCAATTGTTCACCCATCTTTTTACACTTTCATCTAACTGTATTCTGGTCATTTTATCCAGAAGGATACTGTGAGAGACAGTATTCAAAGCTTATGGAAATCCAGAAAGGTTACATCAGCAGCTTCCTTTGGTCAACTAGATGGGTCACCTTGTTGTAAAACAAAATTAAGTTTGTTAAACAAGACTTTTCCCTTGTGAACCCACGTTGGCTGTTATCAACCATTATGTAGTTCTTCAGGTGTTTTTCAACAACTCCCAGAATAATCTTCTCCATAATTTTACCAGGCACTGAAGTGAGACTGACAGGCCTGTAGTTGCCAGGATCTTCTTTCTTGCCCTTCTTGAAAATTGGGACCACATTTGCTAGCTTCCCATCAACTGGGAACTTTACGGATTCCCAAGACCACTGAAATATAACTGAGAGAGATCCTATGATGACATCAGCCAGCTCTCTGACACTGATTACATTTTCAAGAAGAATCAGAAGATTCATAGAATCATAGAATCATAGAATATCCTGAGTTGGAAGGGACCCTTAAGGATCATCAAGTCCAACTCTTGACACCGCACAGGTCTACCCAAAAGTTCAGACCATGTGACTAAGTGCACAGTCCAATCTCTTCTTAAATTCAGACAGGCTCGGTGCAGTGACCACTTCCCTGGGGAGCCTGTTCCAGTGTGCAACCACCCTCTCTGTGAAGAACCCCCTCCTGATGTCAAGCCTAAATTTCCCCTGCCTCAGCTTAACCCCATTCCCGCGGGTCCTGTTACTGGTGTTAATGGAGAAAAGGTCTCCTGCCTCTCGACACCCCCTTACGAGGAAGCTGTAGACGGTGATGAGGTCTCCCCTCAGCCTCCTCTTCACCAGACTGAACAGGCCCAGTGACCTCAGCCGTTCCTCGTACGTCTTCCCCTCCAGGCCTTTCACCATCTTCGTAGCCCTCCTCTGGACACTCTCCAACAGTTTCATGTCCTTTTTATACTGTGGTGCCCAGAACTGCACACAGTACTCGAGGTGGGGCCGCACCAGCGCAGAGTAGAGCGGGACAATCACCTCCCTTGACCTACTAGCGATGCCGTGCTTGATGCACCCCAGGACACGGTTGGCCCTCCTGGCTGCCAGGGCACACCGCTGGCTCATATTCAACTTGCTGTCTACCACGACCCCCAGATCCCTCTCTTCTAGGCTGCTCTCCAGCGTCTCATCGCCCAGTCTGTACGTGCAGCCAGGGTTTCCCCGTCCCAGGTGCAGGACCCGGCACTTGCTCTTCTTGAACTTCATGCGGTTGGCGATCGCCCAGCTCTCCAACCTATCCAGATCCCTCTGCAAGGCCTTTCCACCCTCATTCGAGTCCACAACTCCTCCAAGTTTGGTGTCATCAGCAAACTTGCTCAAAATGCCTTCTATTCCTACATCCAGATCGTTTATAAAAATATTGAAAAGTACCGGCCCTAAAATGGAGCCTTGAGGGACCCCACTGGTGACCGCCCGCCAGCCTGACGCAGCGCCATTCACCATAACCCTTTGGGCCCTGCCCGTTAGCTAATTGCTCACCCATCGTATGATGTTTTTATTTAGCTGTATGGTGGAGATTTTGTCCAGTAGGATCCTATGGGAAACCGTGTCAAAAGCCTTGCTGAAGTCCAAAAAAATCACATCAGCTGGTTTCCCTTGGTCCACCATACGGGTGATCTTATCATAAAAGGAAATCAGGTTAGTTAGGCAGGACCTACCCTTCACAAACCCATGCTGGCTGGGACCAATGACTGCTTTGTCCCCCAGGTGCGCCTCAATAAGTTCGAGAACCATCTTCTCCATGATTTTACCAGGCACTGACGTGAGACTGACAGGCCTGTAATTGCTAGGGTCGTCTTTCTGACCCTTCTTGAAAATCGGCACATTTGCCAGCTTCCAGTCTACCGGGACCTCTCCAAATTCCCAGGATCGTTGAAAAATAATTGAGAGAGGTTCCGCAATGGCGTCCGCCAGCGCTTTCAGCACCCGGGGATGAATCCCATCCAGACCCATGGACTTGTAGGGATCCAGGTGGAGTAGCAAATCCCGCACACGTTCAGGGTTGGTTGGGAGTTTGTCATCCCCACCGTCCCGGTCCTCCAGCTCAGGGCACCCTGGGTCCCGAAGCCCATGATCGGCATTGAAGACAGAGGCAAAGAAGGCGTTAAGCATCTCTGCTTTGCCTATGTCATTGTCTGTGAGGAGACCTTCCCTATCAAGGAGCAGCCCTATGTATTCTTTAATTCTCCTTTTTCCATTCACATATCTAAAAAAAAACTTTTTATTTTCTCTCACAGACACAGCCAGCTTCAACTCTAGGTGTGCTTTGGCCACACGAATTTTCTCCCTACAAACACGAACAGCATCCCTGTATTCTCTCCATGACATCTGGCCCTCCTTCCAGTAGCGAAACACTCTCTGTTTCCGCCTAATCTCCATTAGAATGTTCCTGGTCAGCCACGCCGGCCTCCTGCCCCGCCTGCCTGACTTGCGATATTTAGGAATTGCCTGATCTTGTGCTTCTAGGAGGCATCGCTTAAAGAATGACCAGCACTGGTGGACATCGAGGCCTTCAAGAGCAGTTTCCCAGGGGACCTTGCTGACTAGTTCCCTGAGCAGCCTGAAGTCCGCTTTCCCCATATCTAGGGATGAGGTTTTGGTGCCACTTTTCCTTCTGTCACCGTAAATTTTGAACTCAACCACTTCATGGTCGCTATGACCGAGGCGGCCACCAATCACCACATCTCCCACCAGACCCTCTCTGTTTTCTAGCAACAGGTCTAGGAGGGCACCTTTCCTAGTTGGCTCCGTTAGCACCTGCACCAAGAAGTTATCATCTAGGTGCTTCATGAACCTCCTGGACTTGCTCGTGTCAGCCGTGTGGCACTCCCAGTTAACGTCTGGCAAGTTGAAGTCCCCCGTAAGGACAAGGGGAGTTAATCTCGAGGCCTCTCTTAGTTCTGTAAAGAATAATTTATCGGCGCTATCGTCGATATTATTATTATAATTAATATTTAATATTTAATACTTAATATTAATAAAATTAATAAACAATCATCATTTAATAGTTATTTAATAATAACAATAATAACAATAACAATGGATTCCAGGACAGCAATTCCAAAACTTTTGTCATGAAGGCTGGTTTCCCATGTACATGAGAGACGCATAAAGAAATCGCAACTCCTTTTCACCAGAGTAACATAGTTTACTTGTAGGTATTACCTTTTCTATGTTAAGGGATATTTTCCTAGGCTACAAGCAAGGAACTTCTCCTCTGTTCCTGGAGCACCTCCTGCCCTCCTGCTGCACTGACCTTGGTGGCTGCAGGGTTATTTCTCACTCATCTCTCACGGCTGCTGTGCTGCTGTTGCACAGCTTTTTTTTTCCCCTCTCTTGACTCTGTTCTCTCACAGGCCCACCCAGCATCGCCTACTGGCTCAGCTCTGTCCAGCAGCGGGTCCGCCTTTGGAACCAGCTGGAGCTGTCTCTGATCTGACAAGGGGCAGCTTCTCGGCTCCGCTCACAGAAGACAACTCTGCAGCCCTCCTGCTACTAAACCCTTACCACATAAACTCAACATAGCTGTTTCCATCTTACTGGAAATTATTGATGTTGCTCCTTATAAAAGTTTGAGTTCGGCATTAAAAGCTGTGTCCTGGTGCACGTGTCTGTGTGACAGGAAACAGTTTCTGAAGTTCAGGATTCAGTTATGAGGCTTACTTGCTCTGCTCCTTACTGTTATATTCTATGTTACAAGGTAAAATTCCTCACTAAATCCATTCCTCTACTTTTGTTCTTTTGTTTGTTTGTTTCTTTGTTTTGTTTTGTTTTTATTTATAAGGGAAGAAATCCAGGTACAGAATTTTAGTTATTCTGTGCTCCAAAAGCTGATCGGGAAACTTGGACTGAATGAGAGGCATTTCCCTTTTCTTAACTAGATAATGATTCCCACTAACCATTTTCACAGAATCACAGAAGAGCGTGTCAGGCACCTGGGAGGTAGCAGTGAGGGCCGTGGGTCAGCACCTTCCCTACCTTTGCCCCACAGCCAGTAAGGCCACTCAGCAGCAGGTTCAGGAAGAGTGGGAAGATAGATAGCCCCAAGAAAGAAACCGTGGCAGAAGCAGAAGACATCCCACCCAGGATGTCTCCTGCCACATCTAGTGAGGCAGATCCCCGTCAACAGGGAGGCCACAGGGTGGCCTCTGTGAGGGGAGATGAAGGGCTGCCCCGTGCCAGGCACAGTGTAGTTCCAGGCACTTCCAACAGCCCCAGTGCAGGCAAGAGCGAGCCTGTGAGGGATGATGACAGCGCCTCTGGGGAAATGTCCGGCAGAGGGCTGCCACGATGACAGAGCGGGCCTGGACTAGAGCAGCCCAGAGGTGTCTCCTGACCCCCACCTTGCTGTGAGCTGGTGTCTTGACGGGAGGCTGCCGGGAACAAGGAGGCTCCACAGCAAGCACTCAGGCTTTGTGACGTGGGGCGGCGTCAGGCCACAAGACCATTGTGACAGGGCGAGCGTCCCCATGGTGACGGTGTGACTTATATGGCCCGAGCCCCCGTGGTGCTCACTCCCAGGAGTGCAGCGCCGTCAGGAGGCAGCAGCTGCCCTGGGTGCCTGTTTCTTTGTCTGTGAAAGGAGTGAAAACAAGGCAAAGGGGGAGAGGTAGAATAAAAAAGAGAAGTAACTAGCTAACCAAATATGTGATTTTACAGAGCAAAAATCATGTGATGGTCAGGTATGAAGTGTGAATTTTTCAATAATTTCACATCCTGTTATTGCCCGGAGTTTATGAAACTTTTTTTTTAGGCAAAGGAATAATATATGATTTATTTTAATGACTTTTTTTAACACCTTCTCCTGTATGTTTGACTTCCTTCTTGATTACCTTAATAATATCCTGAAACCTGTATTGCAAACACATTGAATTTCTTAAGAAATCAAATGAATCTGTGATAAGAACAGGAAACAGAATCCATCATGGTAATTGCCATAGACTAAAATATAAACTTGCTTCTTAGAGACCATATTTCATTCTGATTCAGCAAGACATTTTAATGTGCTTAACTTTAGGCAAATTGAGTATTCCAATCAAATCAGTAGTACCCATCACCTGCCTGAAGTAAAGGGATGTAGTCACATGCTTTTTCTGATTTGTGGTCTAAATTCTGTAGGAATGTTAGAGTATGAACTCACATTTATTTCCAACCTGAAGACCACATTTTTAAGAGAATCTGGAAGGGTAATTTTCAGTATTAGATGATTCTGGATTTCATTCTAATTTCATTTTATTGTGTACTTGTCATTTTATCTCTGAAATCAAATAATTTTAATTCACAAGAAACCACAGTTACTTCTCTTAAGATCTGAATTCCAAATACAAGATCACCTCAGAATCCATTGAAATCTCTAAAAAGGAGAAATAACAAAAAACTCCACAACCATAGAGCATCCTTCCCACTGTGACTGATTAGTTTTTGAGTGATAGAACTTGTTCTACCTAAGCTGTTGAAGAAAAATGAACAAATGAAAGCATTTATTTATTTATTTATTTGTTTTCTTATAATTAACGTTATAGCGATAATTGTTTATACTGCAGCTGGTCTCCTTTTGCTCCTTGACTTGATAAAAATAGACTAGTTACTTAGTTTGATTTCCACAGTGGTCTTATCTTTCATTTCCTCTTCAAGAACCATTTTTTTTTTTCACTCAATGTTCATTTTTTTGTTCTTGTTGATCATTTGATGGGATTCATCCCCGGGTGCTGAAAGCGCTGGCGGACGTCATTGCGGAACCTCTCTCAATTATTTTTCAACGATCCTGGGAATTTGGAGAGGTCCCGGTAGACTGGAAGCTGGCAAATGTTGTGCCGATTTTCAAGAAGGGTCAGAAAGACAACCCTAGCAATTACAGGCCTGTCAGTCTCACGTCAGTGCCTGGTAAAATCATGGAGAAGATGGTTCTCGAACTTATTGAGGCGCACCTGGGGGACAAAGCAGTCATTGGTCCCAGCCAGCATGGGTTTGTGAAGGGTAGGTCCTGCCTAACTAACCTGATTTCCTTTTATGATAAGATCACCCGTATGGTGGACCAAGGGAAACCAGCTGATGTGATTTTTTTGGACTTCAGCAAGGCTTTTGACACGGTTTCCCATAGGATCCTACTGGACAAAATCTCCACCATACAGCTAAATAAAAACATCATACGATGGGTGAGCAATTGGCTAACGGGCAGGGCCCAAAGGGTTATGGTGAATGGGGCTGCGTCAGGCTGGCGGGCGGTCACCAGTGGGGTCCCTCAAGGCTCCATTTTAGGGCCGGTACTTTTCAATATTTTTATAAACGATCTGGATGTAGGAATAGAAGGCATTTTGAGCAAGTTTGCTGATGACACCAAACTTGGAGGAGTTGTGGACTCGAATGAGGGTGGAAAGGCCTTGCAGAGGGATCTGGATAGGTTGGAGAGCTGGGCGATCGCCAACCGCATGAAGTTCAAGAAGAGCAAGTGCCGGGTCCTGCACCTGGGACGGGGAAACCCTGGCTGCACGTACAGACTGGGCGATGAGACGCTGGAGAGCAGCCTAGAAGAGAGGGATCTGGGGGTCGTGGTAGACAGCAAGTTGAATATGAGCCAGCGGTGTGCCCTGGCAGCCAGGAGGGCCAACCGTGTCCTGGGGTGCATCAAGCACGGCATCGCTAGTAGGTCAAGGGAGGTGATTGTCCCGCTCTACTCTGCGCTGGTGCGGCCCCACCTCGAGTACTGTGTGCAGTTCTGGGCACCACAGTATAAAAAGGACATGAAACTGTTGGAGAGTGTCCAGAGGAGGGCTACGAAGATGGTGAAAGGCCTGGAGGGGAAGACGTACGAGGAACGGCTGAGGTCACTGGGCCTGTTCAGTCTGGTGAAGAGGAGGCTGAGGGGAGACCTCATCACCGTCTACAGCTTCCTCGTAAGGGGGTGTCGAGAGGCAGGAGACCTTTTCTCCATTAACACCAGTAACAGGACCCGCGGGAATGGGGTTAAGCTGAGGCAGGGGAAATTTAGGCTTGACATCAGGAGGGGGTTCTTCACAGAGAGGGTGGTTGCACACTGGAACAGGCTCCCCAGGGAAGTGGTCACTGCACCGAGCCTGTCTGAATTTAAGAAGAGATTGGACTGTGCACTTAGTCACATGGTCTGAACTTTTGGGTAGACCTGTGCGGTGTCAAGAGTTGGACTTGATGATCCTTAAGGGTCCCTTCCAACTCAGGATATTCTATGATTCTATGATTCTATGAATCTTCTGATTCTTCTTGAAAATGTAATCAGTGTCAGAGAGCTGGCTGATGTCATCATAGGATCTCTCTCAGTTATATTTCAGTGGTCTTGGGAATCCGTAAAGTTCCCAGTTGATGGGAAGCTAGCAAATGTGGTCCCAATTTTCAAGAAGGGCAAGAAAGAAGATCCTGGCAACTACAGGCCTGTCAGTCTCACTTCAGTGCCTGGTAAAATTATGGAGAAGATTATTCTGGGAGTTGTTGAAAAACACCTGAAGAACTACATAATGGTTGATAACAGCCAACGTGGGTTCACAAGGGAAAAGTCTTGTTTAACAAACTTAATTTTGTTTTACAACAAGGTGACCCATCTAGTTGACCAAAGGAAGCTGCTGATGTAACCTTTCTGGATTTCCATAAGCTTTGAATACTGTCTCTCACAGTATCCTTCTGGATAAAATGACCAGAATACAGTTAGATGAAAGTGTAAAAAGATGGGTGAACAATTGGCTGACATGTTGGGCCCATAGGGTTCTTGTAAATGGGGTTGGATCAGGATAGTGATGTGTTTATCCATTAGTAACATCTTCTACTCCAGCCTTTCCCTCTGGTCCCTTGGACTCATGAAAGCTCATCTTGCTAGGAAAGGCTGAAGCAAAGAAGGTTTTCAGTACCTCTTCTGTGTCCTATGTACCTAGGTCTCCCTTCTCATTCAGCAATGGGCCTACATTTTCCTTAGCCTTCCTTTTGTCACCAATCCCTTCTTGTTGTCTTTGACATATCTCACTGGATTCAATTCCAACTGTCCTTTGGCTTTCCTGATGTCATTCATGGATGCTTGGACAACAATCTTTATTCCTTTCAGGTTATACTTCTTGTTTCCGTTTTCTCTGTATTTCCTTTGTGAGAGCAGTTTTAAGAAAAGGGAAAAAAAAAACAAAAAAAAAAAAAACAAAAAAAAACAAACCTGCTGCGCAACAGCAGCTGAGAGAGTGGGGAGTGAGAAACAGCTTTGCAGACCCCAAGGTCAGTGCAGAAGGAGGACAGGAGGTTTCTTCCTGTTGGTCTTGTGTTGTTTAGGGTTAGGTAGACAGGATGCTTTACTTCTAGACACATCTGACTCATGTTTGACTTAGAGGGCAGTGGACCTATTTTGTGAATTTAAGCTTTGAGTTGAGGCAGAAGCCTTCCTCTTGTGCCAGAAGTCACCAGCTTCCATCCTTTCCCTTCTCCAGAGATTACAAATAATTTAACAGTAAGATTGACTACTGCCTGCCTCTCTACTGCACTTGGTGTCTGAAGTTCTTCAAGCTAGGCTGTGTTACTATTCAAGTCCGACTGCATTAATTACTTGAAAATATATCTAAAACCTTGGTTTTGTTTCCAAAATTTTGGACTTTCAAACACAACTAAATCTAATGCTGATGACCTCTTCCTCTCTATTCCATTAAACAAGACTATCCTGAACATTGTTAGCTTCAGAAACAAGTAATATCACTTATGCTAAACTCAAACATAACAACTTGTATGTGCTACAAGGATTGCAACAAGTTGTATTTATATTATTCAAGACTTCAAGTCTGATGTCTAATGTCTAATCTTCAAGAGAAATTTATAGTTTTGTTGTTGTTATTGTTGTTTTAGTGTTTTGTTGTTGTTGTTGTTGTTGTTTTCTTATTCAGATGAGCACTATGTTCTTAAAATTTGGAATTAAAAAACTATTCCTAACTAGGCCTAGAAGGCTAGAAGGCTCACGTTGATGTTTACATATATATTAAAAAAAAAAAAAAAAAAAAAAAAGCGGTATTAATTTGCCAACAGAAAAACAGAAATACCTTCTCCGTAAAAACACTAACTTGACTAGGGAAGACACTGTAATGTCTTGTCTAGTGTGGGGGATTCTCTCTGAGTAAGGACATTATGGTCCCATTACAGTTAATAGCAGAAAAACTGTTTGTTTAATCTTGAAGCAGTTAAATGTCTAGAGAATAGAAAGGACATAGCTTTTTTAAATTTTCTCAAGGTGAAATTATATAATCACTCTCCAAGAATGATAGACTCCAAAATTAAGAAATATTTAGAAGAAAGTTTTCATTTGAAGAAACACTTCAAAATTTAAAGTTTTGGGGCTTTACAGCTGTGCCTACAGGTTATATTTTAAATTCCAACTTTGATTAGCAAAAATGTTTTAACATGATAGTTTTCTTGTACATTCCTGAAGCTAGGTCACATACCTGATTTGTGCACTTTTGAGTAGTAAAAATAAAAGTTGATGTTGAGACTAACAAGACCTACATTTGACTGACAAATTCTTTTCAATTAAATTGATCTTTATCTTCCCACATTGAAAGAAAAGTCACACTTCTGTGTCATTTAGAACAAAACAGTGAATTACGTTTATTTTCTATTTTAAAAAATAAGAATTAAAACCCACGCTGGGAGTCACTAGAATTCCATCACAGCTGAAAGTATAAACACTTCTTAAAAGTAAGAAACTGCTCCCAGAAGAGACAGAAAAACGGGTAAGCTAGGAGTTGCACAAAACCTCCAGGAAGTTTTAAGAGTTGCTGCTCTTCAGAGACCCCCAATTACTTGTTCTGCTCCTAGCAGGTTACTTGATTTCATGAGTACTTGTGATAATCCTTTTAGTGTATCCTTTTATTTCTCCTTTGTCATCATTTTCAATAAGTATAGTAGAGCCAAAGTTAAGTTTTTACAAAAGGGACACAATAATTCTTTTAACTAACATCTTTATTAACTTCTTAGTCTACTTAGACCAATAATTTGATTTTTAACATCTGAATGTATCCATGGGATGATAGCTAATAAGAATATAAGAATGATGGAACCCTGTTAAAAGTAATATTAATACTGTCTTCTGAACAATTATCAAGGCTATCAAAGGATCTTAGATTCACAGAAATAAAAGTAAGGTTCTGTTATTCATTGGGATGATAAGGCAAAAATCCACTGAAGAATAATAAATAGGCATCTGTTGAAGATCTTTAGCAGGTGATTTGCAACAGTAAGGCAGATGTTCTGACAACTGTCTATAATCACAGAAGGAACAAAGAAGATGCAGCCTTCTGATAATGTCTTTGCTGAGTATGTAGAGAACAGTAAATTTTCTTGTTGACATAGGCAAAGAATGAAGGATATATTAACTGAAGGATACTTTTTATTGGTTCATACGTTGTCAATGCTAGGTCAATTATCACCAGCTGTCCTCTAGATGTTAACAAGGCCCTCTATTTTCCCGTTCCTGTACATACTTACGATTTATCATTGGAATGAGTAGAAACTGAATTACCTAGTTGCAGAAATACTTATATACACACTTACATCCATATGTCAAACTGATGTAAATTCTGAATTAATGAGCAATACTGGTGAAGTTGCTTGAACTCATAATAAGAACCAGTTACCTGGGCTACTCTACAATGACATCCCACATGAATATCCATTACTGTAGAACTGTTTCTGAGGCAAAAATTCCATGTTCACGTTTTGAAACTTTATTTTCCCCTCTACCTTTCCTTTAGCATAGAATTCTACATCAACATGTAACATTAATATATATATATATTACATTTATATTTATATATATATGTATATGTATATATATATTGATTATTCCTTTTAACATATATTCAATGGAACAAAGAAGCTTTCTGAATGATTACAAAATTGGTCTGTGAACTCACTTTTGGTCAATATTTCTAGACATTCTTTTTCTCATTTAAGGTTTCTGTTTACTGTGTATGCAATTTAAGTGCCATCATCCCATTCAAGCTGAATAGAAAGGTAAAGAGAGTAACTTCTTGCCTGTCCATAATGAGTAACACACTGCTACTATTGTGTCTAAAAAAATAATTTGTGTAAGGATATGTAGTAATCTCGGTTGTCACAACAAAATACAGAACAAGAAACATTTACACAATTAGATTTAGATTGTCCATAAGGCACAATCTGTCCTCTATGCAAAGCAAGTTTGCAAATATCAAATGTTATATTAAGGGCCACAGAGATGTGAAAGGGACTAAAGCATATCGCATTTGAAGAAAGGCTGAAAAAGCTGAGACTGTTCAGCCTGGATGGAGAAGGGAGAAATCTCATCTATATGTATAAATACAAGAAGGAAAGTTGTAAAGAGCACAGAGAAGAGCTCTTTTCACTGGTGCCCAGTGAGACAGTGAGCACAAATTGGAACAGAGGAGGTTCCTTCTGAGCATCAGAAAGGATTTCTTTACTGTAAGGGTGACTGAGCACTGGCACAGGTTGCCCAGGGATGCTATGGGGTCTCCCTCATTGGAGACAGCTAAAACCCTCATAGATTGCCTCCTAGATAACTTCCTCTAGGTGGCCCTGATGAGCAAGAGGTTTGGACCAGATGACCTCCAGAGATCCCTTCGACCCTCAAATATTCTGTGATAGTGTGATTTTGTCAAAGGATTCTCTCAATAAAGAAAGGTATTGTGATTAATCATAAACAAATTGTGAAGAGTTCACCTTAAATATCAAGAGGCTTCTTACCCAGAGAACAGCAACAATCTATAGTACAACCTTGCAGATGCAGATGGGGTAAGTGAGCTGGAGCTACTGCAAGGTTGTCTTTGGTTTGTATCAGCTGTCTAAGAACCTGGAGTGAGTGGTGTGTCAGAAACTAGCTCTCTCTTTCCATAAATTTATCACTTCTAAAGATACTAAGTACAATGATTTATTTTAAATATTATAGTCTTATGTAAGTAAAAGAAAGCAATGAAAAAATGAATCAAAGAAAAGAATTCAAAGCCCTTGAATGTTACTTTAATATATATATATATATATATATATATATTGATAAGTCAAGGAACAAAAATCTTATTGTGTAAATACTCTGAACAACTGTCCCATAGCTGGGCTAAGAAAAGCAATTTCTCCTTCAGTTGGCTGAATTACTAGTTGAACTTACCTAAGTCAAGCCACAGCTAGACTGATAAACATCGGGCCTAGCTACTGCTGTGAGGGAACATCATTTCCATCCCTTTGCAGACCTGTCATTTTGTAGCCCATTGAACAGGACTACAGGACTCACTTCTCAGACCTTTCAATGATTGTCATCGGTATGGTATCAAGAACATTATTTCTGGATTTTCTCTTAGACCCACAGCAAGAGAGCTCCTATTACATTTGCAGATCTGCAGCCAAAACTTAAATACTTAAATACAGACAATACTTAAAATATGTGAATTTCTTCATTATGGGGATAAAGGAAAATCAGGAGGGGGTTCTTCACAGAGAGGGTGGTTGCACACTGGAACAGGCTCCCCAGGGAAGTGGTCACTGCACCGAGCCTGTCTGAATTTAAGAAGAGATTGGACTGTGCACTTAGTCACATGGTCTGAACTTTTGGGTAGACCTGTGCGGTGTCAAGAGTTGGACTTGATGATCCTTAAGGGTCCCTTCCAACTCAGGATATTCTATGATTCTATGATTCTATAATGTATAAATGCTGCCTGTTGAATTCCTAAAAGAAGATTGTGAGGATTGTTATTTTTTATTTTGTGCCACTGGAAGTGTGAGCATATGAAAAATGAAAGGTTGCAAGAGTTGGAAGTTGAAATGGAAGGAAGTAAATATGCAAAAATGTAAAGGATGATCATTTCTAGTACTCTGTACTGTAGTGGTAATTACATGAATCCACAGGAGACTAAGAAGATAAACATAATTGCCTGCCTGAAACATTAGGTTTTCTGGATTGAGGATAAAAAATGGCCTAAAGGGAACGCGTGAAATTCTTTAAAGACTGTCGCAACTCTGAATATGAAATAGTTCCTTCTGTACATGCTTCTTTTAGAAGGTCTGAACAAAAGTTATAGAAAGACAACAATAAAGGTTTAACATCTGAAGCAACTTTAAAATCTTCTTAAATAATTTAGCCTACAGAATTTCAAGACAATTCTCAGAGATTTCTGACATATTGAACTACTACAATATGAAAAGTTAGCTCTTCACAGAACCTATGATCATCTTTCCTTCAGTAATCTTCCACTATTCTCTGTATGTACCACTTCAGCAGTGCTTATCATTATTGTCTGTCACAATAGAAAGGGTTGCTCAGCCTGCAGGTACATAGAAATCACAACAGTGGGATGGTACAATTCAGTAATATACAAAGACACAAATGCTTTATTTTCTAAATGTCCTGGGTTTGGCTAGGATATTTTTTCTTCTGAATATCTGGTATGATGCTATGTTTTGGATTTATGATGAAAATGGAGGTGATAACACACCAATGTTTTCTGCTGTTGCAGAGCAGCACTCACACAGAACTAAGGACTTTTCTGCTTCTGGTGCTGACCTGTCAGCAAGGACGCTGGGAGTGCACAAGGTGCTGGGAGGGAACACAGGCAGAACATCTGGCCCAAGGGATGTCCCATGCCATGTTGCATCATGGTCAGCAATAAAACTGGGGGGAGTTGGCCTGAAGGGCTTCCATTGCTCAAAAACTGGTTGGGCATCAGTTGGCTGATGGTGAGCAATTTTGTTGTGTATCATTTGTTTCCTTTTTTTTTTTTTTTTTTTTTTTTTAATCTCAATCTACGAGTTCTTACATTTTTAACTTTTTCAGTTCTCACCCCATCCCACTGTGAGGAAATGGGTGAGCGGCTTTGTGGTGCTTAGTTGTCTGCCAGGTTAAATTACAACACTAGAGATTTCTTTGTATTACCTATCACCACAAATCACCACTAGCAATTGTACTAAGATCAACAAGATCGTTGATCAATTACTTTTGTGTATATACCTATATAAGCTATTATGGCTATAAGCAGAAAGCAAATGTATATGTAGTAGTTGTTAACATTATAGTGCTAATTATTAGTAACAGCAACTAGAAGTAGTAAAATCAGTAATATACTAGCAAATATAGATAGGTACTACAGGTACCATCTATAGGTACCATCTATAGGTACTATAGGTTCAGCAATTCATCAGTAATACTTAGTATGGACTACCAACTTATCAATTATATTTTAACAGCACATGCTTACAATAGGTTATACTTATTGATATCATGCTATGACAAATTATGTACATATACATATATATTCATAATGAAAATATATTCATAAAATATCTGGTACCAAATGCATCAAATAGATCCCAGAATTGGAGGGCCAAAGTCATAGACAGGTGTAATTTAAGAAAACTGACCTCAGATGAGACCTACACTCCCCCATGGGTGCTGGGCCCAGAAAGGGGTGCAAAGTAGGGAAGAGAGCGTCACTTTGAAGGTGTTTTAAATCATGGAGTGTGGAGCATCACAGGGTTTAGGAGCCAGTCTGAGTCTTAGGAATCAACTGATGTTACAGCAAAGCTTCAGCATATAGACACAGAAGCACATGAGGCATGGTAGTTTCTCAGAAAGGCATCATTTTGGGTACGAATCAGTCCTGTTTTATAAGTTTTCATACTGTTTATCACCTTCTCAGGAGAAAACTCGTTCCTCAGTTTGCTGTTTTGCCCTTATCAATAGCATCTTCAGGACATCTCCAGTTCTCAGAATGCCATCTGCATTCCTCAGGGATGCTCCGTGTTCCCAGGCCAAGTTCCCAGGCCTGCAGTTCACAGCGTGGCAGTCCCGTCATTGTTTTGTGGTCATCTTATGCCTACGTTTTCTCATTATAGTCAGGCTACCTCTGTAAACTTCTCCCATCATACTAAATAAACTTTTTTTTTCTTCCCGCCTCCCCCCCCCCCCCCCCCCCCTTCTTCTACACATGACGTAGCTCAGAAAAGCTTCTCATTAATTCTGATGTTGACTGGTAATTCATCCAGAAAATTGAATTTTTTAAGACCTTTCCCCTTAAATGTGAAAAATAAAGGGAGATCTTGTGACTTATTCATGTCACCTATGTACTAGATGAATATTTTCAGTTTTTATAACACAGTAGGAAATGGAAAGAATTCTGTTGTTACTAAATAATTGATATGTGCAATTTAAAAATATCAGTTTTCTTGTTGATAAAAATAGATATTTTCATTATTTTCCCAATATACATGTATTATATATTGTTAGTGGAAAATAATCCATTTATCTCTGACATAATATGTTCACTCAAATTCATTTGCTAGTGATGAGTATGATTGGGTGAGTAGCATAGGAAAGTCTGAAAAAAAGTAAGAATAAGTGTTACTTCTCAGTGGTAAGGTTTGGGAGATACATGAAACATTGCATAGTGTCTGTGACCTGTTACCTGATCAGGTCAGACCAAGGACTGCTTTGTTTACATTAAATCCTACTGAAAAAAATAGAATATTGGCACTTGAGTGCCAATATTATAACAGTGATTACTATCACTCTTTATGGTCTGGGACTTGAGATTACTTTTGAACTTCTTGTTCAGATGTACGTTCTGGACATACCTGAGTGTTTGCCAGAAAATAATCTAGGTATACATATCCCTTCTCTCCTTTAACTTTCAATATCATGAAACCTGTGGAAATGAAATCCTGGATGTGTGAGTAGGAAGGAAGCATAGTGTATTAGAACAAAATCAAGGCAATGGAGAACACTGTTACTGCTTATATGTCAGGTTCAAATTGTAGGTGAGATATCTGCTTCACAGACTAGTGGGATTTCTGACATGTTCTCTGGAGTTTCACAGACTAAGGAGTTTATGTGGAAAATACTGTATCAGTCAGAAATGTCACTTTAGAATGGAAAATAGCTGATCATGCTACATCCAGATTTGGATTCTCAGGTTCTGTTTTGAATGGAAGTATTTAACTGATTAATATCATGCTCTGCAAAATTTCTGTAATAGAGTCTATATTTGACCGCTTGATTAAGCAAATAATGTTGCACATATGTTCTTCTTATTTTTCATCCATTTTCCTTGAAGTTTGTTTAATCCTAAAATAGCAAGTTGGTTGCAGCGTTCCATTAGCTTAGGGATATGGTTTAGTGGGGACTGTTAGCATTAGGTCGGAGGTTGGAGTCAATGATTTTGAGGTCTCTTCCAACCTGGAAATTCTGTGATTCTTCTGAAATACTAGAGAGTGTTTTGGTAACATTTTGTCTGACTAGCAGTTTACAACTTTATGGCTCATAATGTGTGTAATAAAACATGTATTGGTTATATGCTTAAAAGTTCTATGATACTGCTTCCCTATATAGGGAGAGCAGCTGATACAAAGGATAGAGACCCATGCTTTGGTATGCATATTAATTTCAGTGTCAGCCTTTCCTCTAACCTGAATTAATTAGACTCTAGAGCTGATAGGTCAAGGTCAGCCACATAGTAAACTGTTTATTTTTTTAACCAAATCTCAGCTTCTCAAATAGAAGAAATCTACAGAAATCCATGCTCAAAATGCAAAAGCATATACAGGAAAATTCACACTGTTAAGGAAAAAATACATTTCAAACCATACATGTATGTTTAAACAACACAGTTATGTTTAAAACCATATTGCACATTATTGCAGTTGAAGTTAATGACACTTCTACAATAAATAAACCATTGACATGTGTCTTGGTTTTGCCTAGGAGAGAGTTAATTTTCATCATAGAGGCTCACACAATCCTGTAGCTTGGATTTTTGATGAAAGTGGAGGTGATAACAAACCTGTTTTCAGATGTTGCAGAGTAGTATTTGCATAGAGCCAAGGATTTCTCAGCTTCCCATGCTGCCCTGACAGCAAGGAAGCTGGGGGTGTACCAGGAGCATGTTAGGGGACACGGTCAGGACAGCTGGCCCAGACTGGCCAGAGATGTCCCATATCATAGGATGTCATGGTCAGCAATAAAGCCTGGAGTAAAGAAGGAGGAAGGGAGTGGTGGCATTTGTCATCCCAAGAAACTGTTACACACGACGAGCCCTGCTTTCCTGGATGTGGTGAACACATGCCTGCCTGTTGATGGGAAATACTGAATGAATTCCTTCTTTTGCTTTGCTTGCATGAGATTTTTGTTTCTATCCAGTAATCTGTCTTTATCTCAACCCATGAATTCTTACACTTTTACCTTTCTGATTCTCTCCCCCATCCCATCTGGGGAGAGTGAATAAGTGGCTGTATGTCACCTAGCTGCCTGCTGGAGATAAACCACTACAACATGTTGCCTTCTTTGCATTCCCAGTTTTTATGAGTAGATAGTGGAAGCCTTTTCTCTGTTATTCTTATTCTCTTAAAACATCCCCTGAGCCCTACTCACCCAAAGAAAGGAAACAGTAACGATACTACATGAAGTTGTTTGGCCAGCTGCAAGCAGGGAAGGGGATGTATGTATAGGAGAGGTCAATACTGATTTCCATCTTCAAAGCCTGATTCAAGTTTTATCAAGTATACTGGAGCTTGTGGAAAATCCTTTGTTTGAGCCCTAGGGGACCCTTTGATATACGGATATTAGCATATGCAGAGAAAAATTCAGGAAGGCCAAAGCCCAGCACAAGTTCAAACTGGCTAATATGGTCAAGGATAACAGAAAATGTTTTTATAAATATATTAATGGCAAGAGAAGGTCCAAAAAGAATCTCAGTTCTTTACTGGATGCAGTGGGGAACATGCCTACAAAATATAAGAAAAAGGCTAAAGTTCTTAACGCCTTCTTTGCATCCATCTTTACTAGCCAGACCACTTATCCTTGGGGTACTCATCCTCCTGAACCTGGAAATATAGGATGAAGAACAGAATCCCAACAGTTCAGGTGTAAACAGATAACTGCTGCTTCGCCTGGACTGTCATAAGTCCATGGGGTCAGATGGGATCCACCCGAGGGTGCTGAGGGAGTTGTCGGATGTGATTGCATTATTTAAAATAAGCAGTCATAAAAGAAGTTTCAGAGGAACTCCACTACTATTATCCTTAGGTTTTTGCCTGGTGTACCTAACCATAAAACACATATAATCAAAATCCATGCAAAACTCTTTTAATTAATCAATTAATTAATTCTGCAGAATCAGGTGCTTGGCAATCTTTTGCAAAGCGGCACACCTCTGACTTGAAATACAGTTACTTACACACAACCAACTTGTGAAACTATTTCCTTTGCTTCTTCTGATTGGTTGTCCCAGCTTGCCTTGATTATCTCCAGTTGAGCATGCATGTTACAGAAGACTAGTGGGGAAGTGGGGGAGGGGAAACAACACGACACACCAATTCCTGCATTTCCATACATTTCCATTTTGATAGGTGTAATTTTTAATATGGTAATGACCCTTAATGAACAAAAGGTTACTCTGTGTCAGTCTGAAGTCTTCCTTCAGCTGCTCCATTCTTGCCTTCATCTCCTTTGTTTTTATTAGCTCAAGGTTACTATTCTCCTTGTTTTCTTTAGCACGTAACTACACTAGCACTTGGTCATTAAGTGGTAAGCAATCAAATACCACATTCAGATTGTCTCCCACTGTCATTTTTCCTATATATTTTCCACTACCTAAAAGTAATCTCTGTTTAAATAATAATTTCCCAAGCATTATCATATCTACTACTAAAGCTCAAATAAATAACATTGCAATGCTTATCTAGGTAATCAATTATCTCATGAAAGAAAAAGAAAAAACAAACAAACAACACAACACATTAATTTGTGACAATCTTAAATTAATTAAATATGTGAATTTAATCCTTTAGACAGGGAGTAAAACATTGCTGAAAGGTGTTAAGTAAACTCTTCAGGCCAAAAAGGAAAAAAAATATAAAACCCTTTGTAGCAAGTGGCTAGAAAGCTTCCTCAGAAAATATGTTAGGTTAACTAAAAATGGTTGCAGCTATTATAGACCGTTCACTTTGAAGGAATACTAGGTTGAATCAGTATAACTTTTCTTTGAAGTACACAGAGATACTATGGCATAAGGTCTAACAAAAAATTTAAGCATTTTATTATAAATTCTTCCACAGACTTTACACAGAATGCCCTACTTACCTTACAATTATTTCATCAAAAATGATATTTTAAATAGATATATCTGCTGCAACCCAGATATAAAAGACACACGCTAAAATCTTATAATGAGTCTAATAATAGCTACATACAAAGGACACTCCGGAGTCAAATTCACAGATAATAGCCTGGAAGCTGCTATTAGTGAAAAAAAATGGAAATGTCCAAGGAAATGGAAATGTCTTGGAAATATCCAAGGTACCATTGTAGTGTTAAAAAATGAACATGGCAAGTTTAGTGAAATTCTATCAGATGTTTAATAATAGCTGCAAAAAAATCCCTTAAAAAATCACCACGGGGCAGGGTACAATTGTTAAATCTTTAAATACAGCAAGGCCAAGATTATTCCTTTTACTCATTACTTTGTGAGTAGATTATGGATTTCAATTTCAACAAATGGTTCAGTACGAGTGAGAGTGGCAGGGTCAGTCCCTAAGTGAGCAATGCTTATACTGATGAGGAGAAGAAGAATCTTTCTCTGAATATAAAATAAGTCCTTTTATGTTATCTCAAAGACAAATATTGAATGTCGCTTTGTCAGCAATGCATATGTAATAGGCCTGGAGGGTTTAGAAAGCCAAATGATATAGTTCCTTCTCAGCATGATGATGAAACTCTTTCATTTAGTACCATCTCTGGAGAATATTTAATGGCCTCCATCAAAGATAGATATTTTTGTGCTACCAAGTTAACGTAGCATGCACTCAACAGCATTAGAAGACCCACGTGAGAGGCACTCTGGAATATTAATACTAATTTTTAATAAATATTGCACCACATTAGATATTTCAGAAGACTGAAAGGAAAGTAGCATGCTAATATTTAAAAGTGATAAATGGAAGAGCATAGGTGTTTTTAGCCTTTTCTGTCTGACACCAAACAATGTAATTAGAACTGCTCTGCATGTTTTGATTATTAATAAGCAAGTCCAGGTGATAAAATAAACTTCTAATCCTTATGAACCTGAGGCTATTTTTCAATAAATATCTCTGGAAAACAGATTACTTGTATTAACATTGCATGTGTGTAAGACTTTGGTTGATGAATTTAATTGTATGAGAGCACTTGGGTGTACTGACACTTCTGAAAGGTACTCATTTACCATTTTGTTTCAGAAGCTGTAGTGCCAACTCAGCATGGCTCTTACTACACTGATGACAAATTGGCTGTTAAGACCCAAACTGTAACTAACGGAGGAACCAAAAAATGGTTCTAGCAGAGCCTCAGATGATTTTATTCTTGAACCTGAGTTCTATTAATGATTTCTATAGAGCCTATAGAAATATTCTATTATCTTATATTTCTATCAGTGATCTGGAGCCAACATAAATATTCACTAGTAATACGTAGCAAAGAACACAACTTACTGTTCCAGAATAATCTAGATTGGTGAGCAGTGTTCAAATGAAGAATACACGCTTCTGTATAGAGAGTCTTTTTACAAGGAAAAGATAGTCTAAAATGAGAAGCAAAGGCTATATTAAACACTGTGATTGGAGGTGTTATCAGGCAAGTGTGATCTCTCAGTGTAGCAGTGTAGGTCAAAGACACTAATGTGAGTGTTGTTCATATAAAAAGATTGTGGTTGTTCCAAAACTTAAGGGAGGAAAGTAATTTAAATTTAAGAATGAATCTGTCAAATTGCAGCAGGAATAAAGAAAGGACAAAAAAAGCGATTAAATGACTGAAAGATGGCTTAGAGGTTCAATGAGTTCTATCAGGTTAGCACATGAAAAGACTCTTCTGATAAGGAGAATAATAAGGAAGGTGTAATCATAAGCCCTTAAATATCATATAAGACACACTTGTCAAGTCTCTTTAACATAGAAAATGTAAGAAACATCAAGTAGTTGGAAATTCTCAACCATATAGGTAATAAGTTATTAGTAAATGATATATTTCAATTCCTCTTGCTACAAGAAGGATATCAAGGTGCTGCAACATGTCCAAAGAAGGGCAACAAAGCTGGCGAAGAATCTAGAAAACTGCTCTTATGAGGAATGGCTGCCTGTGAATGGATGTAAATATGTAGTTGTATTGGTTTGTATTGGGTTTACAAGGCAAGGTTTTGCCATCTGTAAGAGGTGCCAGGGTGGAAGAATCCAGGGGTTGCCCTGTGCTGGACACAGCTGGATCCATCTGGTTCTGCAACAGACCCACTATTGGTCAAAGCTGATCGCGTTACTGAAACTCGTGGTGCTTTTGGGAGCATGTAAAAACCAAAAACAAATAAACAAACAATAATAATAATAAGAAAAAACAACAACAACACAAAAAATCATAAACAGAATAACCCTGCACAGCAGTTGTGAGAGAAAAAATTCATGATAAACTACCCTGCAGACACCAAGGTCAGTGAAGAAGGAGGGTGAGGAGGTCCTCCAGCCACCAGAGCAGAGATTCCCCTGCAGCCTGTGGAGAAGACCATGGAGAAGCAGGTTGGCATCTATAGCCTATGAGGAAGAGGGTGTCAGAGAAGATACTTACACTGCAGCTTGTGTAGGCTGATGCTGGAGTAGACTTTTGGCAGGAACTATAGCCATAGCATGCTGGGGTATTCTGTTCCTGAAGAACAATACTGCCAGAGAGGACCCATGCAGGAGCAGTTCTTGAAGAACTGTGGCCTGGGGAAATAATCTACTCTAGGGTAGTTTGTAGCCCATATGAAGAAATCCACACTGGAACAGGGGAGAAGCGTGAGGAGGAAGGGGTGGCAGAGATAAACTCTTACGTACTGACTGCAACTCCCATTCCGTATCTCCCTGTGCCAATCAACAGGATGAGGAAGTGGAAGAGTCATAAATGAAGAAATGAAGTACAACATGGGAAAAAGGAGGCAGGAGGGAATCTTTTACATTTTATTAAAATATAATAATATTAAAATATTATTGTTATTTCTTGCCATCCTAGTCTATTTTAAATTACCTGTAAATTAAATTAATCTTCACCAAGTTGAGACATTTTTACCCATAATGGTAATCAGTAAGTGTTGAAGAGAGGGAGTGGCTAATTGTGGAATTGGCAGACAGCAAAGTTCAACCCAACAGAAGGTGAAATTTAATGCATTTTACACCAAGAATTATATAATTCTTTCCCTAGAGTCTCCCTTGTTTGTCAGTTTCTCAGCTTTTAAGACTTAGTGTCATGTATTTTTATGTTCTTCAAATGTATTTTTGCTGGTTTGAGTTGAGCTTACTGAGTAGCAACAAGAGTTTCAAAAGAATAATTGCCTTGCTTGAAGAATAAAAAATGCAGACAAGAATAATGATAAAAATAGCAATATTTGATTAATTATGAAAATCAACACAGAGGTAGGAAACTGAGTTTATTTCAGCTGAAAAGACAGATAAAATTCTGGCCATTATACAAGCATTTAATTAGTCCTCCTGGAAGTACTACTGCAATGGGAGAAAGGCCAAAGACTGTAAACAGAATTCCTTTGTAGCTTTCTGATAGAGTAGAAGATGATAGCTCATCACTCTTCCAGTCATCGAACTCTGCTTAGATACAGTCAGTCAGCTTGAGGCCAAAGCAGTCTCCCTGAGCTCCTAGGCTGCTTCTCAGAGATCTGCAATGTCATCTCTTCCAGTCATGCCAACTGAAAAGCACAATGCTGAGAGACATTTCTTCACAACTAGTGAGCTGTAGTCATTTCTGAACAGAAGCTCATGATACTGTGGGCAAGTGTGTCTCTTTGGTTCTTCCCAAAGTATTCACCAAGCTTTTTTCAATATTTTTTTAAAATATGTATTTTTATGTAAAAATATAAATTATATATATATTATACAATATATAATAATATTAAAAATATATAAAAATATGTATTCAGTAAACTGAACTGTGAATTACCACAAGAAATAAAACTAGAATTAGTGTATAATTCCAGCCTTTAGGAAATCCTGTGATTATTCCCATTTTTGAAATCACAAAATGAAGTTTCTGATGTGTTATTTAGAAATAGAAAAAATATTTGTTTGTGCCCATTTATATATATATACATGTATACCTATATTAAACAGCTTTCATAATTTTATGCCAACTACTTTGACAAAATCTACAGTTACCCATCATGGTAATAATTTTGTTGAATCAGTGCTTCCTATAACTTGATATGATCTATCAAGATCTCAAGCACAAAGAAATTGCCTCAGTGAATTTGGGCAGGTATATTTCAGGAATCTTTCTTTATCCATTTTATAGAAATGTTCATCTCAATTGATTTTATTCTGAGGTGGAGTTTTTTCTTTATTTGTTGATAAAAGTGACCACTGCTGTATTTGTGTACCTTTGTCAAGTATATCATGTTTTACCTTTCAGTCAGTGTCAAATTAGGATTTAGAATATTTATAGTTGAAGAGATATGAGAGGCAACATAGCTTCTGGGGTATATGAGATTTTTTTTTTTTTTTTTTTTTTTTTCCAGAGACTAAGGCAATTGGCTTCAGTTTTGGAGACAATAAACATGTGATATTCACATCCGTGAGTTCCAGTGATTTAAACAGATTTCCTAAAAGCTGTTGATTACCCCGTAAGACTTATTGTAAGACTCTGGATCATGTTGAGAGAGATTATTGAAGAAAAATATGGTAACAGTAATAAAGAAAGATCATCAGTTAAAAGACAGATCACATCACGCTAAGATGATTAAATGAACTTAAATGAAAATGGAACATGGATAACATGCTGGACATATTTGAGAGGAAAAAATAAATCAGTCTTGATAAACTTTAAATAATGCATTACATATTTATTAGGCAGATAAAAAATAGTACAAGCCTGCCTAGCTATGCAAAGGACAGTAAAAAATAATTAGCAATTTCTAAGGAAAGCTGGTAGCTCTGACTAGAAAGTAAGCAGCAGTTAAAAGGGTATTGGTAAACTGATTAGAAATTCTGACTTTCCTATGGCAATGCAGTTTATAGACATTCTTTCTTTCCTTCTGGTGAAAACAGGTTTTCAGGATTTTCTGTATTGTCACCATTTAAAGTATGCACTCTTGCATTTTTGGATGGAAAACTCATTCTCTTCTAAACTCAGTCAGCAGTTTGTTACAGGAGCAATTATTCCTAGTACCACAAACACAACGTAATAAACTGCAGTTCTTTGCAGGAACAGTTCTTTGTAGTATATATATGCAGATTGGTAGCTGTATCCATGATGTTTTTATTACAGGAATCTAATTTCACCATTGGGAAGTGGACAACTACACTTATAATTCTATTTGGAATAGACAAGGCCATCTCAATTCATTCAGTTCAGCAGGTTACAACCTGGAGTCCAGACTTAGATCACTTAGATCACTGTTTATGCTGCACCTTTGTTGTATGCCATTTTGATTTCAATCTTCATCATTCTCAACAAAAATTTAACATAGCTCTTTTAATGTGCAGTCATGCAGAACTGCCATACATCTATAAAACTGCTAACACAGAAGAGAATTTACTCTGCAAATTCCTCTAGCCATGCCATGATCATTCTAATAGCTCCCTTTTCTCCTGGAAAAGCAACTGATAATACTGTACTCTAGGCACTGAAAAATTCTTCAGTGAGATATTAGTTATCTTTTATTGTACCACAAGTTCAGCAAAGCTGATGCAAGTGTGATATGCCAGATAGCTTGACTGAAAAGAGAATTTTACAAACATTTCCTTGAAATAATGCTTTGGTTTATTACCTGCCTTACTGTGTCTACATACCTCTTTGTATAAACAAGACAACTCAAAGTCATTTCTGCATATACATTTCAAAGACTGTTCCTAAAGGATCCTCCTGCTGCTTACTGATTCTGTAGCTAAAATCAAATGACTTATGCAGACAGTTGACTCACATACAGATCTTTGAAGGGATGAAGTCTAGGATTTATGATTTACTGAATGGACTAAATTAATGGACTAACTTAAAGGAGTCACTTATCACTTTTTTTTTTTTTTAAAAAAGAAAAAAAGGTGTGATGTTTTTTATATTGGAATAAAATTCCAAGACGGGGCACTAACATTCATTTTATTTCAGCTAATGAAATTTCAGCTGATGTAGATTATTTATTTATTTATTTAGAATGTATGTGGGAGGAGGAAGGAGGTGGAGAAGAAGGAACACAAAGTCATTAGCAACTCCTGGTAACTCAAAACACAACTTCATTTTGTTTAGGGTGTAGCCAAATGTGGTGGACCAAGAAAGCCACAGGATTTCTCCTTCCTGGTTTGTTAGATTGAATCTCTTGCTGCTCCTAATTGCAGGATCAGGCAGTAAGGAATGCAATTGTGAATTACAAGGATGCACATACACAGACAAAAAAACTGCAAATAGCAGGACATACAAATAACACAGAGAGTAACATCCTTAGATGCACGCATATGAACATTAACAAAACCCAAACATATATAAACATAACAGTTTGAACATGCTTTTTGTTCCTTGTTGGTCAGGACTGAAGTTCCCTAGTGAAATATAAACACAAACCCTTCCTCTTTCACCTCATATGCAAACTGATATTCACTGGTCTCTCAAATACTAATAGACTTTCCACCCAGTAATGATTCAGAGATAAGTCTCTGGAAAGAAGAGAGGTCAAAAAAATCTGTTTAATGTTCAAGGATCACCTAATGGGGATCACCCAAGAGACATGCATCCCAACAAATAGGATGTTAGGTAAAAAGACCAGGAGGCCTGTGTGGTTGAACAAGGAGTTCCTGACTAAACTTGAACACAAAAAGGCATCATACACAGTGTGGAATTAATGACAGGTAACCTTAGAAGAATACAGAGACACTGTCCAAACACACAGGGATGATGTTAGGAAGGCTAATGCCCAAGTTGAATTGAATTCAGAGAGGGATGTCAAAGTCAATAAGAAAAGTTTCAGTAAGCACATTGGCGACAAAAGAAAGATTAGAGAAAATGTGGGCCCAATGCTGAATGAAATAGGAGACTTGGTTACACAACACATGGAAGTGGCTGAGTTAGGACAGCTTTCTTTGTCTCAGCCTTTACCAGCAAGATCAGCCTTCAGGAATCCCAAGTCCCAGAGACCTGGGGAAAGGCTGGAACAGGTAAGATGTAATTGTGGAAGAGGATCAGATCAGGGAATACTTACATAGACCGGACGTGCTTAAAGTGCATAGGACCTGGTGGGCTGCTATAATGGTTTTGTTTGTGATAGAGTTAACTTTCTTCGTAGAGGTTTGTATGATGTTGTGTTTCGGATTTTTGATAAAACTGGTTGTGATAACACACCAATGTTTTTACTTGTTGCAGAGCACTGCTCACACAGAGCCAAGGACTTTTCATCTTCTGCTGCTACCCTGCCTGTGATGAGGCTCAGGGTCCACGAGAAGCTGGAAGGGGACACAGCCAGGACAGATGAACCAAACTCGCCATAGGGATGTCCAATACCATATGGAACCATGGTCAGCAATAATAGCTGGGGTAAAGAAGGAGGAAGGGAGGGATGTTCGGAGTGATGGCAATTGTCTTAGCAAGAAATCTTTATGCATAAAGAGCCCTGCTTGCTGGCAGTTAGCTGAACACCTGCCTGCCAATGTGAAGTAGTGAATTAATTCCTTGCTTTGCTCTGCTTGCACTTATGGCTTTTACTTTACCTAGTATAATCTCTTTATCTCCCATGAGTTCTCACACTTTTGCCTTTCTGGTTTTCTCCCCCATCCCTAAGTGGGTTGAGTGAGAGTAAGTGAGTGACTGTGTGGTGCTCAGCCGGCGTTAAACAATAAATTTGCAGTCAGTGGAGGGAGTTGGCTGATGTCATTGTGAGTCCACTCTCTTTAGAAGTGCATGGGGGAGATTAAATATCACTCCTATCTTCAAGAAGGGCAGGAAGGAAGAATTATGCAACTACATGTTGTCCAGCCTTTCCTTGATCCCTAGAAAAGTGATGGGACATTTAATCCTGGAAAACATTATCAGTTACATGAAGGACAAGAAAAGCATCAGAGTAGCCAGTATGGATTCTTCAAAGGTACATCATGCCTGAGCAACCTGATAAGCTTCTACAATGAAATGAGCAGCCTGGTGGATGAGGGAACAATGGTGGATATTGTATACCTGGACTTCAGTAAGGCCTTTGAATTTGTCTCCCGTAGGATCCTCACAGACAAGGTAGTGGTGTATGAACTGGATGGGCAGATAGTGAGGTGGACTGAAAACAGGCTGAATGGCTGATTCTGCAGCATGGTGACCTGTGGCATGATGTCTAGCTGGAGGTCAGTAACTAGTGGTGTACCCCAGGGATCAATACTGGGTCCAATCCTGTTTAATATCTTAGTGAATGTACTGGACAAAGGAATAGAGTGCACCCTCAGCAAGGCTGCAGATGACACAAAACTGAGAGAAGTGGCTACTATGTCAGAGGGGTTTTCTGCCATCCAGAGTGACCTAGATAGGCTGAAGAAATGGTCTGACAGAAACCTTGTCAGTTCTACAATGAGAAGTGCTAAGTCCTGCACTTGGTGAGGAACAATCCCAGACACCAGTACTTGCTGGCCTCCACCCAGCTAGAAAGTAACTTAGCAGAGAAAGATGTGGGAGTCCTGGTGGAAACCAAGTTGTATATGAGTCAGCAATGTGGCCTTGCCATTAAGAAGGTTAATGGTATCCTGCACTGCACTAGGCAAGGTATTGCCAGCAAGTCAAGAAGGGTGATTCTTCCACTTTCCTCAGCACAGGTGAGGTCACACCTGGAGAACTGTGTCCAGTTCTGGGATCCCCAGTACCAGAGAGACATGGGAACATGGAGAGGGTCCAGTGAAGGGCCACCAAGATGTTGAAGGACCTGGAGCATCTCTCCTCTGAGGAAAGGCTGAGAAAGCTGGGACTCTTCAGCTGAGAGAAGAGAAATCTTTCCCTTCCCTTCCCTTCCCTTCCCTTCCCTTCCCTTCCCTTCCCTTCCCTTCCCTTCCCTTCCCTTCCCTTCCCTTCCCTTCCCTTCCCTTCCCTTCCCTTCCCTTCCCTTCCCTTCCCTTCCCTTCCCTTCCCTTCCCTTCCCTTCCCTTCCCTTCCCTGCCCTGCCCTGCCCTGCCCTGCCCTGCCCTGCCCTGCCCTGCCCTGCCCCCCTGCCCTGCCCTGCCCTGCCCTATAGCATACTATGAGAGAGCAATAAAAAGTATTACATTAAAACCAACTCCATAATACATACCCAGATTTCCACTAATTTTTATGAAGCTTGGTTTTCAATTCAATATTCACTGTGCAGTATTAATCTCTATACTCTCTTTATATGTAGGAGGAAATCCAACATGCTGCAAGAGTTATGATAAAATATCCTGTCTCGTTCTACTTGCAATTGCAGAAGAACAGGTCTGAATCTGTAATAGACAGTAATGTTATACAGTAGTAGGATAAATGCTTACAGTCATCTTCAAAATACCAAAGAAGACAGGGAAAGTTGAACAATGTCATATAAAGACTCTCCTGTACTGCTGCTCTCCACTGAGATGTGTGTTACCATCTCAGGGACTCTAGTGTTACTACACAAGTGACTCTAGGCAATTCAGTCAAATATGGATTCAGATTCATAAAAAATCCAGGAAAAATCAGAAACTGATCCAGATTTTACAGTGAGGTTTCTAAATACCAACAATTATTGTCAATTTTTGATATGTGGTGACATGTCTACTAGGAACTACATGAATATCAGAATATTTTTTTTCTGCATTGGCAAAGAAGCAAGCAGATGATCTTTACTCATTTTAAATTTTCTGTTGGATTTAGAACAGTAATTCAGAATCCAAAGACTTTAAGTCCTACCATTAATTCCTGAAGCTATCTAATCAGTTAGAATGAGTACATACAAAGGTAATTGAAAGACCCTTACACGTGATGTTTTTGAGTGTCTCTGTGTCAACAAAATTTGTTATCAATTTATTATTTGAAATACATCACAACAGAGGCAAAACTCATCAAGGATTTTAATTATTATAGGAAGGTGGAAAAATCCTGTTATCACTCATGCATGCTACAAGAAGTTCTAAAATATTCAAGACTGCTACTCCACTTATATTTATGGATGCATTAGTCCATTTTGCTTGTCAGTTCTGTATGCTTGCCTTTGAATGATATACGATTTCTGCATTTTGAATTCCAACGGTGTAAATGCTGTGCACATGGCTGAACAGGTGACATGAGTTGCTTAACTAGTGGAAAAATAAATGTGAGAAAAAAAAAGAAAGGGGATAACAGAATGGAAGCCTGAAGGAGATATTAAAACAAATAAACAAATAAATAAATAAAGCTGTTTTGCCATTGGTCAAACACTTTAGGTTGTGTTGTTCATTTTTGCTATGGCAATTTACTGCAATCTTCGAGATCTGAAATATAATAGTAAAAATGTGGAAAAACATATTCAACGGCCATAGGGTAAGAAAGAACTTGAAACAAATTGATGTAATGACTATGTAAAGTGGTCTGTTTTCTTACACTTAAAAAAGCAAGTAAAATAAAACAATGACTGCTTTGTTATTTCTTCAGCAGTATGTAGTTACTTATGCTTTATGTATATTTCAACAAGAGTTTTGCAAGTAGAAAAAAAATGAAGCAGTTCACATTAAAGCTAAACATTTGCAGCACTAGAATATTTGCACAGATTTAAACTTAAAAATGTATTCATAGGAGATTTACTACACTGTTCCCGGAGAAAGTATTTTGTATGAATATTTTCTTATCCTATAATGCATAAATTATTTTGTGCAATACAATACGTTTAGTCATATTATATATGTACATTACAAAAATATCTCAAAATTAGGATTTGGTTTGTAAGAATAACTCTTCTGACTCTTCTCCCAGTTTGGAAACTGGGAGATTAGAATTAGATCTAATGTGTTATCTAGTTAGGAAGTGACTTTTCTAAAACACATGGTGTTCAAATGCAGAATTTTCAAGCTGGACACTCTTTTCATGCAATTTAAAATCATGGATTCTTCCCAGAAAAGACTGTATGTTGATTTACAAAGAGCATGCTTGAAACTCATGATAAGCCATGCTGAAATCATACTGATTTATTTTACTGGTTTTAAAGAATCTTTACAGGTTTCGCACATATGTTTATGATGGCTTATAAAAGTATCCAGTGAAAGGTGGCTAAACAGGAAGCACAAAGGAAAGGAAAAACAAAACAAAACAAAACCAAAACCCAGCCACATGCACAACAGACAAACACTGAGAGAGCCCTTTCTACACATCTGAAGTGTTAATTTTGAGAAGAAAGAGATCACAAGACTTCTCAAGGATTAAATAACAGCAAGACTTCAATCTGGCCAGGAGAAGACAAGAAAGAATTTTAAGAGGTCAGATTGTCCAGGAACAGCAGCGCAAGCTGGCAGTTTGAACAAACTCATGCAAGGTGGTTGGAGAAGGTGGCAAGAAAAAAAAAATCTTTCTTCCAGCTTTAAGCAAGGATTAGATAAATCTTGAGGAACCTTAAAAAAAGGAAATTTGACAGGCAAGCTTTCAGGAGAAACGAAGACATAGGAATACTTGTTCTTTGCTTTCACATTCTGCTTATAGAATTGGGTTGAGGTAAAGACAGGGAGATTGTTTACCAATTACCATCAAGACAAAATATACTTGACTTGTGGAAACTAATCTATTCTCAATTAAAATATATTCAGTTAGTGAGAAACAAAACAAAACAAAGATGTGCTTTTCTTAGAGTCCATGAACTCTCCGTTCTCCTGTGTAAGAAAGTGAGCAGGGAAGAGAGAAAACCTGGATGGTTGTGCAAGGACCTGATGTTCAAACTGAAGCACAAGAAGGAAATGCACAGGCAGTGGAAGCAGGGATGTGGCCTGGAAAGACTATGGGGGTGCTGTTTGGATGTGCAAGGATGCAAAGAATAACATGAATGTATTCTATAGGTACATTGCTCAGAAAAGAATGGCCAGGGAGAGTGTACCCCCTGTGATGAATGAGAAAGGAGAACTCATAACAACATACCTGGAGAAGTACTCAGCAATTTCTTTGCCTCAGCCTTCACTGTTAGGCTTCTTACATCTCTCAAATACCTGACTCTTTAGGCAAGGGGTGGGGAAGCAATGTCCCTCTCACTATAAGTGAAGAGCAGGTTCAAGACCACCTAATCAAACTGAACAGGTACAGCTCTATGGGGCCTGATATCATGCATCCCAGGGTCATGTGGGAATTTGCTGACGGAGTTGACAAGTCTCTCCCCATCATATTTGAAAAGTCCTGTTAGTCAGTTGAAGTCTCTGGTGACCAGAAAAAGGGAAACACCACTCCCATTTTTCAAAGGGTAGAAAGGAGGAGCTGAGGAACTACAGATCGGTGAGCCTCACCTCTGTGCCTGGGAATATTGTGGAACAGATACTCCTGGAATCAATCTTAAGGCACATGCAGGATAGGGATCTAAGACAGCCAACATGGCTTCACTAAGGGCAGATTGTGCCTGACCAATCTGGTGGCCTTCTATGATGATGATGGAGAGACTGCACCAGTTAACAAAGCATGACTGAGCAATGTCATCTACCTGGATACTGTCTACTTTGACACTGTCCCACATGACATTCTAATCTCTGAATGGAAGAGGCATGGGGGTGAAAGGTTTACCATTCAGTGGATAAAGAAATGACTTGAAGGTTGTACCCAGAGAGTGGTGCTAAGTGTCTAAGATGTCTAAGTGGTGGCTGGTGATGAGGGGTGTTCCTCAGGGATCTGTCTCGGGGCCAGTACTATTTAGTATCTTTGTCAACAACATAGAAAATGCTATCGAGTGCACCCTCAATAAGATTACAGATGACACCAAACTGAGTGGTACAGTCCACACAGCAGAATGAAAGGATGCCATCCAGAGGGACATGGACAAGCTAGAAAATGGGCTAGAACCTTATGAAGTTCAACAGTTCCAAGTACAAGGTGCTGTACATGGTTCAGGACAATCCCGGACAGGAGGATAGACTGGGAGAAGAATACATTGAGAACAACCCTGATGCAATGAACCTGGGGATTCTAGTGGATGAAAACATTGACATGAGCCAGCAGTGCACACCTGCAGCCCAGAAGGCCAATTGCATCCTGGACTGCAAAAAACCAGCATCATGGACTGCTGTTTAAACCAGCTGAACAGCATATAGCTTCCTTTTGTTTATGAAAAGAATGTTATCACTTTAGTTTACCAAAAGGGGAATTACTATCAAGAACTGGGGATGGGAGCAAGTTTTATAAAGGGCACAAAAGCCCATTGGTATAGAATGCTTTCTGCACTACTTTCCTTCCCTGGTTCTCTTCTGACAGTTATTCCTGACTTTCTTACAAGAGTGGTTGTATCTACTTGCTTGTTCTAGTACATAGCATTGTAATCTGATACATAGCTTGCCAATAATTTTGAAAGAATCTATAGCGACCTTTTCTGCTGACCTTTTCTAAATCCCCTGAGTATCTGGTATGTCATGTGAAAGATGTCACATAAATAAATCATGACAAAAAGAAAATAAAATAGTTGTATTTTATAAGTTGTATACCATTAAGAAAAGATTTTAATAGCTGTATACCATTACAGATCTATACACATCTCTTTGATTACTGCTTTACAGGGATGATCATATGTATCTGTGCAGCTGAATTTGCCTTAAATTTGCAGTGTGTGTTTCATTGCAGCAGATATCCACAGTTTATTTTGAACAGGCCACTTGGAAGGAATATAGGGACATTGTCAGTGTATGTAGTGATGCAATGAAGAAGGTCAAGGGCAATGTGGAAGGTCAAGGCTCATTTGGAATTAAATCTGGCAAGGGATGTCAAGGACAACAAGAAGGGCTTCTTCAAATACGTCAGCAGCAAAAGGAAGACTAGGAAAATGCAGGCATGCTGCTGAATGGGGTGGGTGCCCTGGTGACAAAGGACACTGATAGGACACAGTTACCAAATACCATTTTTGCTTCAGTCTTGACTGCTAAGACCAGGCCTAAGGCCCAAAGACAAGTCTGGAAAGAGAAGGACTTTCCCATTGTTGAGGAAGATTGTGTTAGTGATCATTTAGGCAAACCTGATGTTCACAAGTCCATGGGCCCCAGTAGGGGTGAGAGCTGGTGAACGTTATTGCTAGGCTCCCTCATCTTTGAAAGCTCATATAGAACAGGAGAGGTGCCTGAGGACAAGAAGAAAGCAAATGTCCCTCCAGTCTTCAAGAAGGGTGAGACGGAGGACCAAGGAAGCTACTGGCCAGTCAGCCTCACCTGTATCCCTGGAAAGAGGATGAACAGCTCATCCTGGAGATCATCTCCAAGCAAATGGAGGATAAGAAGGTGATCAGGAGTAGTCAGCATGCATTCACCAAGGGTAAATCATGCTTAACCAATCTGATAGCTTTCCATGATGGACAACTGGATGGGTAGATGCAGCAGTGGATTTGTCTGCCTTGACTTCAGTGAGGCTTTCAAAACAGTCTCCCATAACATCCTCATAGGTAAGCTCAGGAAATGTGGGATGGACAGTGAGGTGGACTGAGAATTCGCTGGATGACAGAGCTTGGAGGGTTGTGCTTAGCAGTGTACAGGAGTCTAGCTGGAGGCCTCTAGCTAATGGTGTCCCACAGAGGTTTGTATTTGATCCAGGCTTATTTAACTTACTCATCAGTGACCTGTTTGGTGGAACAGAGTGCACCCTTAGCAAATTTGCAGATGACACAAAACTGGGAGGAGTGGCTAATACACCAGAGGGCTGTGCTGCCGTTCAGAGGGACCTGGAGGTGCTGGAGCACTGGGCAATGAGGAACCTCATGAAGTTCAACAGAGGAAAGTGCAAGGTCCTGCACCTAGGGAGGAATAAACAGATGTACCATTACAGATTGGAGGTGATCTGCTGGAAGGCAGCCCTTGGGAGTCCTGGTGGACAGCAGGTTAACCATGAGTCAGCACTGTGGCCTTGTGTCCAAGGAGGCCAGTGGTCTCCTGGGCTGCATTCGGAAGAGTGTTGCCAGCAGGCTGAGGGAGGTGATCCTCCTTCTTTACTCAGCCCTGGTGAGGCTTCACCTGGAGTACTGTCTCCAGTTCTAGACTCCCCAGTACAAGAGGGACATGGAGCTTCTGGAGCAAGTCCAGTGTAGGGCTATGAAGATCATTAGAGGACTGAAGCATCTGTCCCATGGCGAGAGGCTGAGAGAGTTGGGCCAGTTTATCTTAGAGAAGGAATGAGAGGGAATCTTATCACTGTATATAAATACCTGAAGGGAGTCTGTCAAAAGGATGGGACCAGACTCCTTTCAGCGGTGTCCAGAGACAGGACAAGAGGCAATGAGCACAAACTGGAACACAGAAAGTTCCCTCTGACTACGAGGAAACACTTTACTGTAAAGGTGACAGAGCACTGAAACAGGCTGCCCCACAGAGGTTGTGGAGTGTCCTCTGGAGATATTCAAAACCAGCCTGGATGCAATCCTGTGCAACATGCTCTAGGTGACCCTGCTTGGCAGGGGTGCTGGACTAGATGATCTCCAGAGGTCCCTTCCAACCTCAGCCATTCTGGGGTTCTCTTATTCTGTGATTCTCTGAAGGAGAGTTTCAGGCTCATATCAAAACCAGTATATTTTTGGAAGCTGAAGGCAGGGAGACTTTGAATAGGTGTTTATTCGTGGGTTCAGGGAAATCAAGCCTAATATTGTTTCTATTTTACTTTTTCATTAAAAAACAAAAACAAACACAAAACAAAACACAAAAACTCACAGATGCATTTTATATATATATAAGAAGTATTGCATATAGAATGTTGCATTTAAGCCAAATGATTAATAGGTTTAAAGATTCTAGTTGCATTCACGAATTATACATACAAATTTGACAGAGGTTTTTAACAAGCCTTTTTTTTTTTTTTTAGGAATTGCTTTGTTAGCCTTTAGTTGAAGATGGATTTGTCTGAAGAAGTCTATTAACCCTATCTCACATGGAGATCCTGACAAACTCAGTGTAAACAAACTCCTGCATTGTTGTGTTACACAATGGCATTTATATAACTCCTCACTCTTTTAGCCAAAGCTCTCCTGTTAATTTATTTCAGTTATACAGATTAGCAGTCCCCACTAGCAGTGTTATAAAACATTACTCAGAAACACATTTGTTACAGAATTGGCAGACAGAGCATTCTTTGCAGTTCAATTCTCTTGTTGATTCATTCCATTAATCATAAATTATTTGATTGGAATGTCAAGATCTAGCAAGACTGTTCTTTTGTTAAGTTGGAATAGTGTTGCAAAGATTGCTGTGCACTGTAATTGGGCTGGAAATCAAGCTTAACCTGTAATTCTCAGCCAAAACCAGCATTCTGTTGATACAGCATTGATGGCAGCATTCTCTTGATATACAAAATGATTTTCAGTTTAGAAATTGATTGTCAGTATTTACAACAAAGGCACAATAAATGCCACTTGAAACACATTCAAGAATGTAATTCAAAGAATACTTTTAAGATAAAAGCATTAAAATATAGAAGGTGGTTATATTTATAAAACAAGACCTCCAAGAAAGGGAGTTGTAATGGAAAGACCTCTAGTTCTTTAATTGCAGCAAATGTAAAGACTACAGGTGGCTGTGTTGATTTAAAAAATACAAAACCACTCTTGTAGCATTAGTTCATATTAACAGCATAATTCCTGTGCAACACAGTTCCTACGCAGCATATACCTGCATGATTGTGTCAGTGCTGGGTTATATTAGGAACGCTCTCACAGTAGGCACATGCATGTGTGTGTTCATGTCTGTGCAGACACTCTCATGTAGGTGTATCTGTAGTGGCTTGACCTTGGCAGACTGCCAGAACTCCACCCAGCCACTCTTTTGCTCCCCCTGCTCAACAGGTAAAAGGGAGAAAGTACAATTTAGTTGGTGGGTCATGACAAGTCTAGGAGGCCACTTAGCATGTATTGTCATGGGCAAGGCTGACTTGATGTGGAGAAAATAAATTTAATTTTTTCTAATATAAAATAGGGTAGGGTGGTGAGAAATAATAACAAAACAATAAAAACACTTTCTTCTACACCCTTTTTTTCCCAGGCTCAACTTCACTCCTTCATTTCTGACTCTTCCACCTCCTCATCCTGCTGAGTGCTACAGTTAAATGGGGAATGGGAACTGTGGTCTGTACAAAACAGTTCACTGCTCCTTCCTGCTCACACTTCTACCCTGCTCCAGTGTGGCCACATTGCTTTACAAACAACAGGGTTACAGTGCTTTGCAAACTCCTCACACTTCTCCATTTCTCCTGTGTGGGGTCTCTCGCGTATACTAAAATCCTTCCTGAACTGCTCCAGTGGGGTCCTTCCCACAGGCCACAATTCTTCAAGAACTGCTCCATCACAGGTCCTCTCCAGGGGTACAGTCTTTCAGAAACTTCAGAATGCACCAGCGTGGGGCTCCAGTGTGCCACAGTTCCTGTCAGATGCATGCTCTGTGGGCAGCAGCTTTCTTCAGGGTATATCCGCCTGCTGCAGTGCAGAGTCCTCTGTGGGCTATAGAGTGGATATCTCCTCTGACATCTTCCTCCTCATGGGCTGCAGGGGCCAACCTGCTTCACCATGGTCTTCTCCATAGGTTGTAGGGGAATCTCTGCTCTGGTGGCTTGAGTACCTCCTTCCCCTCCTTCCTCACTGACCTTCGTGTCTGCAGGGTTGTTTATTACACATTCTTCTCACTCCACTCTCTCACAGCTGCTTATGAAACCCATTTTTTCATGTTTCTTACATCCATTTCCCTAAGGCACTACCAAAGTCATTGGTAGGCCCAGCTATGCCCTGCAGTGGGGGCTGTTGAAGCCAGCTAGAAACAGCTGTGTCCAGCACCAGGCAGCCCCAGCCTGGCCTCACAGAGGAGGCAAGCAGCAAGCTGCTGCCAAAACTTTCCCGTATAAACTGATGCACATGTAAAGGTGCTCACCTGGCTTCACAGAGTTGGGACACCGAAGGATTTTTGAGGCAACCTTATTGTATGATAACATAAACAATAATCTCCACTGCAGTCACCTGGTTTTCTATTTCTACAGAATCATGCTGCTGAAACTCATAGGTATCCCGTAATTAAGATGTCATTTCCTCACTAAACCTGGCCCAGTGGAGAGTTATACTGCTTAATAAGCATGTTTCCATCATAGAAGCCACCAATATCCAAAGAAACGGCCAAGAAAAATCCAATTTCACTAACCCCTGAAGTTTAACAAATGCTTGTCAGGGAACTTCCTTATCTATTATTTTATTTTATTTTATTTTATTTTATTTTATTTTATTTTATTTTATTTTATTTTATTTTATTTTATTTTATTTTATTTTATTTTATTTTATTTTATTTTATTTTATTTTATTTTATTTTATTTTATTTTAAACTGGTTTACAGTTATTGAGAATTTAAAACTTTCCCTTGAGTTCCCTGTACCCAGCAGAGAAAATCACTTCTACTTCACGTGTTTTGGAGAAGTGGTTTATCACAGAGCTTCTTTGAAGACTGCCATGGAAGCAGGCCACCAAAACATGAATAAAAGTAGATCATTGTTCTGGTTTGGAGTATTGGTACTGAGAAGGATTGTGTGTCACAGAGAACATGTACATATTATCAAAATGAGCAATTCTAGTTTCCAGTTTCCATTTTTCCTCAAAAACATTTGAACAATCTGATTACTAGTAGTGCAGAGAATTGATTTTCAACATCTTGCCCAAAGTTCCTGTGGGCTTTGGTTTTCTCAAAGCTTCTGTATATCTGAAGCCGGACATACAGGAAAAAAAAAATGTTTTAGAGTGTATGCAAGTATCATGATTCTGTTTACAGGGCTTTATTTGTGTGAAATCCTCTTGTAGTGCAGGTGGTACATGTATCTATTCTTCTATGTCTTGAGTAGTATGTTTTATGAAACTTCATCTGCATGCAGAAAGTGTTTTTATCTTAAGGGATAAAAATTGAAATTTGAATTTGTTCATAAAATTATTTGGTTTTATCCATCAGGCTATCAGCCTCATAAGTTTGATACATGGATGTCATGATTTAACCCCAGCGGACAGCTCAGCACCACTGCCACTCACACACTCTCCCTAGGTGGTATGGGGAAGAGAATTGGAAAGGTAAAATTCTGAGAACTAGTGGGTTGAGATGAAGACAGTTTATTAGGTAAAACAAAAGCTGTGTTTGCAGGCAAAGAGGAACAAGGTATCCAGTCACTACTTCTTACTGGTAGCTGGTGTTCAGCCATTTCCAGGAAAGCAGGGCCCATCATGCATAATGGCTACTTGGGAAGACAAATGCCACAAATGTCCCTCTCTTCCTCATTTCCCCCCTCCCCTCAGTGTTGATTTCTAAGCATGATGACACATGACATGCGACATCCCTATGATCAGCCGAAGCCAGCTGTCCTAGCTGTGCCCCTCCCAGCTACTGGTGCACCCCCAGCCTCCTCACTGGCAGGACACTACGAGAAGCTGAAAATTCCATGGCCCTGTGCAAGTACCACACTGAAAGAACTAAAACGTTTTTGTGTTACTATTTTAACAACAACAACAAAAATCAAAAACACAGCAACATACAAGCCTCTACAAATAAAAATAACTCTATCCCAGCAAAACCCAGAACAAGGGAGCAATTTTGAGGGCTTTTATTTTTACCATAAACCTTCCCCATGGAGGTCTTCCATAGAGGTCAAGCAGATTAACGACCAGTTTCCAGGTCGAGCAGATTAACGACCAGTTTCCAGCCTAGGAGATCATGCAAATTATGTTATCAACAGACTTCAGTATCATAGACATTCTTCCACCCTTTGTGGTGGTTTTACCCAGCTGGGCAGCTGAGCTCCACTTCAACCCTCTCTCACTCCCCCCCTCAAAGGGGAGAAAATATGACGAAAAGGGCTCAAGGGACATGGAAATCACTCAACAATTATCATCACTGGCAAAACATAATCAGGGAAATTAATAAAATTCATTACCTATTACTGACAAACTAGAGCACTGAATAACAAAAAGTAAATTAAAAGCACCTTCCCCCATCCACCCTCTTCTACCCCAAGTGGCACAGGGCAATGGAGAATGGGGGCTGTGGTCAGTCCCTGAAACTTCATCTCCTCTGCTCCTTCATGGATTCCATGCTCCTGCATCCAGGGTTGGTGACTCAACCACTTCCCTTGGCAGCCTATTCCAATGCCACACAACCCTTTCAGTAAATAAATTCCTCCTAATATCCAATTTAAACCTCCCCCAGCACATCTTGAGGCCATTTCTGTGTGTCTTATCACTTGGTGCTTGGGAGAAGTGTTCCTCTCTACAACCTACTTTAAGGTAACTGTCAAATACAGAAAAGTATCACCCGATCCTTCTTTACTACAAGCTATACAATCCCAGCTCCCTCAGCTGCTCCTTGTAAGACTTGTTCTCTAATGTTACAAGGAAGAAAGAAAGATTTAGCTTAAGTAACAAACTGCAGAAGATGAGATCTGTGAAGAATGGGAGTTGCACTGAATGAATTTATAAAACTGAAGTAAGTCAAGCATGAAGTCTTCAGAACTGGTTTTAAGTTTTCTAATCTACAAAATGATCACATTAGAGAATACCTTATACACTGTTTAAGATGAAGAGGCAACACTTGAAATGAGCCAAACCCACAACGTTAGATTTCATAATGAAAGAGATGTGTCAGGGGTGTGAAAATTGTATCATGGGACTGTTCTGGGGCTAACCAAAATTCCATGGATTCAGTCCTCTGAATTAATAATGTCACTGAGATTTACTATAAACAAACAAACAAACAAACAAACAAACAAACAAACAAACAAAAAACCCACCATAAATACCATACTGTACTTTCCTACCCAAAGCAGTAAAATTGTGAGTTAAAATACTCATAAATGCTACAACGAAATTTAATCAAATTTTTACTGCCTATAAATTTTAATCCCTAGTTTATACCTATAGCTGATAAATGGGAGTTTCTAAACACACACCCTCTCTCCTTCTCCCCCTACCCATTTATTTGGGAACACAAAATGAACCAAGTGAAATTCAGCTGATCATAGAATGAAAAAAACTTATGTTACAGATGAACAAGGCCATGGCTTAAATTCTGAAAGTCAAATATTTGCAGAGGAGTATTGGTGGAAAATAATTTGTAAGCAATTATTAGAATTCATTCATCAAAATATTTGCCTAATTTTCACAAAACCATTTGTTGTCCAATTTAATTTCATTTCACGTGAGTAGAAGATGTAACAGTTTAACATTTTATATTTGCAGAGTAAATAACCTGTGGAGTTCGTACTATCCTGGCATCAGATGAACACTGAATGAATAGATGAATATATTAGTGTGAATAATATTTTTCTATCACTTAAAGAGAAAGATGTAGAATGACAGACAGCTGCATTTTCCCTTTGGCATTTTTGAGACTGTCAGTCTCTTTTAGTTCAGTAGATGCTGCATATTGCAAGACTGATTTTTCTCTCTCATTAAGGTTGTTGAAAAAGGGCTTTACTGAGGAAAATACGTTGATATGAAGGATTTTTTATTTTTTATTTTTCTTGCTCTTTTCTTTGTTGGGTAGTTAACCAATACAGTACATAGATGGATTAGTGTAGGATGGAAAATAATATGTTTGCCTAGAGTGAGTACTATTGGAACATAGGGTATTTGTTGAATGATACTACTTTCATCACAAATTGATATGTCTGATGCAAAAAATGTTTATTAAGTTCAGTCATCTAAAAACAAGGTATTCTATGTGTAGAGTAAGCATGATTTTGATAGTGAACTGATAGAATCCTAGAATTGTAGAATATCCCAAATTAGAAGGGACATGCAAGAGTCATAAAATTCAACTCCCAGCTCCACACAGGACCACCCAAAAATCAGACCATATGTCCGAGATCACTGTATGCTTCTTGAACTTTGGCAGGCTCTGTGCTGTGACCATGCCCTGGAGAGCCTGTTGCACTTACTGACAACCCTCTCAGAGAAGATCCTATTCCTAACACCCAGCCTGACCCTTCCCTGTCCCAGCTCCATGCCGTTCCCTTGGGTCCTGTCGCTGTCTGCAGAGAGCAGAACTCAGCACCTGCCCCTGTGCTCCACTTGTGAGGAAACTGTAGGCTGACATGAGGCCTCCCCTCAGCCTCCTATTTTCTAGGCTGAACAAACCAAATGACTTCAGGTGCTTCTCATACTTCTCTAGACCCTTCACCAGGTTTGTAGCCCTTCTTTGGACACTCTCTAATAGTTTTATGCCCTTTTTATACTGTGGTGCCTGAATCGGGTGGATCCCATCTGGACCCACGGACTTGTGACAGTCCAGGTGGAGCAGGAGGTCCCTGTTTACACCTAAGCTCTGGGGGGTTTCTTCTGCTCCCCATCTCAAACTTCCAGACTGGGAGGCTGAGGCCTTAGGATAAATGGTCTGGCTAGTAAACAGAGATGAAAAGAAGGCATTAAGTAACTCAGTCTTTTCCTTATCCTCAGTGGTCACATTCCCCTCTGTGTACAGTCAAGGATGGAGATCTCCTTGGCCTTCCTCTTACCATTAATGTATTTGTAAAAAAATTGTTATCCTGACCATATTAGCCAGTTTGAGCTTGTGCTGGGCTTTAGCCTTCTTGATTTTTTATCTGCATATGCTGGCAACTTCCTTGTACTCCCCCTGAGTTGCTTTTCCCTTCTTCCACCAGACATAAACTCATTTTTTTTATTTAATTTTTTTTTCCTACTGGACACTCAGCATATTGTTGGTGTTTGCCAAGCCCTCTAATTTGTCAAGATCTCTCTGCAAGGCCTCTCTACCCTTGACAAAGTCAGCAGCTCCTCCCAGTTTAGTGTTGTGTATCATATTGTCCTGGTTTCAGTTAGAACAGAGTTAATTTTCTTCCTAGTAGCTGGTAGAATGCTATGTTTTGGCTTAGGATGAGAAGAGTGCTGATAACACCCTGATGCTTTAATTGCTGCAGAGCAGTGCTTACACCAAGCCAAGGACATCTCAGCTTCTTGCTCTGTCCTGCCAGTGGGCAGGCTGGGGGTGCAGCAGGAGCTGGGAGGGGACAGACCCAGGACAGGTGACCCAAACTAGCCAAAGGGGTATTCCATACCATCTGACATCATGCTAAACAATATATAGGGGTGGCTAGCCGGGGGGAGTGGGCCGGACTGCTCGGGGTTAGGCTGGGCATTGGTCAGCGGGTGGTGAGCAATTGCATTGTGCATCACTTGTTTGTAGATATTATTAGTAGTAGTACTATTGTATTATTATTATTATTATTATTATTATTATTATTATTATTATTATTATTATTATTACTATTATTATTATTATTATTATTATTTTCCTGTCTTATTAAACTGTCTTTATCTCAACTCACAGGGTTCACTTTCCATTTCTCTCCACCATCCCAGAGAGGGAGGAGGGAGGGTGAGCGAACGGCTGCGTGGTGTTTAGCTGACGGCTGGGTTAAACCACGACACATATTCAGAATACCTATACACATATAATGAAGATATGGTCAAGAAAATAACTTTCAATATTTTCATTTGTTTTGTTCTCTATTATTTATGGACATGAAATATGCATTTTTGATACATGCAAAATATTTTTTTTTTCAAATGAAATTCTTGTCATTTGAATTTCAGTCTTGCATGGGTATAGGAATCTTGTTCTGATAAATGTGTATCACAGACAAAATATGTTAATGAGTTTCTTTTTCTTATGTTTTGTTTATTTATTTATTATTATTATTATTTTATAGATTACACAGGCTCCTTATGAAATATTCATCATTACTTTTATTCCTGCCAGAGAAAATAGATCTTTGAATTCCAAAGAGTGTTTTAAAGGGCATTTCACATAGTTTAAATAATGAAAAAAATATAATTTTAAGTGCTATTAGTCTCCAATTCAGATAACTTACTGGGTGTAAATCATACGCCTGAGAAATCAGTTCATTTGCATCATGCATCATACCTCTTTAAGTTTATAAACGCTCAGAATTTATGTACCCAATTTCTCAATTTTTTTACTCTAACATAAAGAGTAGAGCTTCTCCCTCAGTTACGTACAGTTATTTTATTGACATTTTTTTATCTTGAAAAATTGTCTCTTGCATTTGAATTGGGTAAAAATATTTTCCCAGTTTTGTGTAAATTTTCATGGTTTCTGAAAATGTCTGATTTGTGTATGGAGGGGCTTGACACCTGACACTTCCGACCTTATGGATTTTTTCTTTGAGAACAACGTGCCTGGTCTTACACTGTAGCTCTTAATTCCATGATTAGCATATTCAGTTAGGATTCAAGAGAAAATGAGAAAGCTGTAATCTACTACTTCATGCACTGAATTAAGACTGGAACTTGACTGGAACATCTCATCTCATGAAAGATCTGTCCCTACATTTTTTTTTACCAGTCCTGAAATGTCCAATATTCTACAGAACTGACTGATTCCAGTAGGAACCAAATGAGAAAAAACAAAACAAAACAAAACAAAACACAATAGCCTGCTGATGGGTTAAGATAAGAGTCCATTGATTCTGGATTTCCAATATATCATTATACCTAGATTGTTGGAAGGTAGGGTTGTATTTTTGATAGTTTGTGATTGCAAAACAGAACTTTTCACTCGGATTAGTCAAAATTGAATCATTTAAGGAAAATCTTTTTTGAAATAGTAAGTTGCTATTTTATAAAAGAAAAATTTCAATCAAAATGTCTGAATTCTCTACCTTTTGTTTGTACTGAGTTATTGATTCAGAATAAAGGAATGAAATTTGAACAAGAAATCTGAATCATGATTTTTTTCAGAAAATCACAATCTGTTGTACTTTATGTTTGTTTGTTTGTTTGTTTCTTAGTCTTTTTACTTGCAAGAGGATTCTATACATTAGCTTTGTTAGCAAATACATGAAAAGATACCATACTTTGCACAGATAACATATTGTAGAATCTATGTATATATTGTGTTTTAAAATCCCAGTTAAAGAAATAGGAAAGAATCCCACCTTAAATATGGATCAATTAATTATGAAACATAGTAAAGTGTGTGTGTATATATGATTAAAAACATAAAGCATATATTGATGTAACATCTATTTTTCTTGCATTCTGAATTCATCTTGTCTTCTCACCAAAGCAAATGCAATCCTAATGCGTGTGCACTGAGTGAAAAGGTCAGTTGATCTTTGACTTAAGAAGCATGAAGATGTTCTGTGCCAGCTGATTATAATAAAGTATGGAATGAGATAATGATCCATCTTCCCTCATTTCCTCCCATATAAATCCACAGCAATACATTATAGAGCTGGCAGTATGTCACTGAAGCTAGTTACTGCACTGTGCAAATTTCCATATGGAAAATTTACAAGGAGTACTGTATCAGGTCAAGTGAAAAGTTCTGTTAATCTTCCTCCACAACTGAGAAACCCTCAACCAAGCTGAAGGAGAGTGAAAAGATGGAAAAAGCAAAATTATAGCATACAGAAACATTCATCCTGCGTTGCAGAATGGTTTGGGGAAAATGGCTAGTATATTCTGTGGCTATAACAGGAAGACGTAAAGATTCTGTACTTAGGAAACTTCATCTACTTGAAGTTTGAGATATATGTCATAGAGATACAATGTTCTGTTACTTGATTTTCTTTTCAGTAGTCTCTGTACTTCATTCCAATCCACTGAATGGGAGCAGCAATGGGGGGAAGAGAGATGGGAAACCACAAGGTACAAATCACAGATTCTTAGGTGGTCGCCCTTCATTTCACCACCTCAGAAATACTTTGAAAATACTTTGAAAAAAAAAATATCAGCAGTGAACTTAAATGTTTCATCATGTGAAAATCCAGTTCTGACAGAACTTCTAAGGTTTGTTTCACATTGTTAGCATCAATTTGTTTCATAGTTTCTTTCTATCACACAAACCTACCATTCTTTTTAATAAGTCTTGTGAAATGAGAAAATAGTCAAAGTTTGATTGTTCAATGTTACAGCAATCAAACAGCATGTCAAGGAAGTTCCCAGCAAGATTGGACTCCCAATAAGCTAAATGAAATTGGTATTCATTTTCTCAATTAACAGGAAATTGCCTGAATATTTTAGTGTTATGTGGTATAATTTGCACAATGGGTATAGTGGATAGCATAGTCAAAAAGCTTCTTGTAACAGATTACTTGGAATAAGGATTTTATGTGATATTTGCATATGTTACAATCACATTCATCATTTCCGCATGAAGCTAGTTATTATTAGTATATAAAAATAGCTAGCTATATGCAGATGAACTGAGAAAATTATGTATTCAGCAGGTCATCTCTGTGTGCAAATTTACCCTTTTTAGAGATAACAGTAATTTCTAGTGTAAATTAAATGGACAGTTTAATTATTCATCTTTGGCTGTTCATGAAAGAGCAGGTCCTGAAGTCAATCCTTTATCTGCTAGGACTATGCTATGTCTGCTAGGACTCAAAGGTAGGATTCCTTGCATATGAACTGACTTCAATAGTCTCCAGTCACTTAGAAATAGTTAAACTCAGTCTCTAAAAATGCAATCAATTACAGTGCTCCTATACAATATTGTTATAAGGAGAGCCCAACTTTTTTATTTATGGCCATAAGTCACCTACATTTCTTGTCTCAGCTCCTAATAAAGCTACTGCTATTTGATTAAAAGATAAGTCTCACACTAATGGAACACTTTACTCATAATTGTATGCAGTATGAAATTCAGAATGAAATATTCAGACCAAAACTGTCTTCAGCCAATGTCTGCCTGTCACTTTGAAGAATGTTTCAATTTTATTTTACTGCTGAGTATATCAATATGCCAGATCATAGACATTCTCTTATTGTGAACAGAATATGATAAATAAATGTGTTGTATTTAGCTCTGCTATGGTTTAATTTAACAAAAATGTTGAAAAATATACTCTTTCTCATTTTAAGTAGAGAAAAGGCAGCTGTGCAAGATCAATGTGGAAGGACAGATTCCAAACTACAGTTCTTTCAATGTCATATGTTTGAGAGATCTGAAATGAAGTAAAGATTGAGAAACAAGTTCAGGACTCATATAGTTTTCAACATTAAGACCAATTAGAGATAAGATTTAAATACATGTAAATAAATTAATAAATTAATAACAGCCTTTTACTACATGATATAAAATTTGGTTGCAAAAAGATATCCCATACAGATAGTTCCCACTGTAATTCAAAGACTTCCATATCACTATCCTTCTGTAACTAATGTTCACTCAGACAAGAGAGCTGTCTCTCAATTGCCAGGATTTTATGTCATGTGGTGATTGAGAGGCCTTATTATGTGCAATAGAAAGACAGCATTATTGAACCTCACCAGAACATTCCCTTGGAACTCAAGGGCTAGGAGGGTGACCTTTGATTTCTCCTTACATTTTGCAGGAAAGCATAACTACAGTTGTGTGTTGACGTCTGAGCAGGAAAGGAATTTAATCCCTGTAGTTTTGGAAAAACTCCTGAGGATATATATAGAAGGCGATAAAGCTTCTGTAGGATTAACTTTTGTTGATACTGTTTTGTTTTGTATACTGAATTTCTCTGTGAATTCATTTTCATCTGGTTTACATTTTTAGCAAGTCAAATATTTCAATATGTAGCCAATAAAGTTCTACCTTATACAGTAGATGCTAAACAAATGCACCTGAATGGGGCTTGTTACAACTTGTCCGTCAACAAACTTTAACCTGTAATTAAGCAGGATTGAGGGCTGCAATCAGAATATTGTACTTAGGTTTTATATTACATTGAGATAATACAAGGGGAAATTTACTGTGCTATCTTCAACTCCCTATAATCTTTCTAACTTTGGTTTCCTAGGCCTTTCTCCCTGTCTCCTACTTGTTCTCTTAAGTCAGTTTTTGAGTTTACATAGGGAAAGACTATCAAAATAATAATTTTCAAGGCACTGTTTTTAATGTAGTATATATTATCTGACATAGGCCCTACAGATGAAAATAGAAGAAATATAGCAACTGGATGAATAACGATAATAGTTTGAGAATTTAAATTGGTAGTTAAAATTTAAAAAAAAAAAAAAAAAAAAAAAAGCAAAAGCAAAACAAAACTCAGAAGCCTGTATTTAAAAAGTGTCATTCTTTTTCTTAAAAAATAAATAAATATAAATTTAATACTTTATTGCACAATAATAGACTTCAGCTCATGCTTTATTGCACTTCAGCTGAAGTGCTTTATTGCATTAGGATCAACACTTCTGTTTCGCAGTTTTCTCTACTAGGTGCCATCAGATAAGAATTTGATCTATGGTCTAAGAATGTCCTTTAATTGTGTCTCAGATTTTAAAAATCAATTTCACTGTGTCTCAGCTTGTGTGGTTCCAAAATTGATGTATATGCCTACAAAACTTGATAAGTGTATTTTTGTAAATTGAGGTGTAAATAAAGAATAGACATTTTTATAAACTGAGGTGTAAATAATTATTAGACATACCATTGTAAGCTTTCTTATTTTCTACAGCTAGTCTGAGCTTAGTGGCTTATAGTAGTGCAATCACACTGCTGAGAAAAAAAATAAATTAAAAAAATTGTCTTTTTAAATTATGAAAACAACTATTTCACTGCAGCATCTTTAGGAAAAATCTGTAAATTTCTTCAGTGATCTATATACTCAGCTCGTCTTTTGTGGATGTGCGTGTTCCCTTATATGCTAATTCCTGATGAACTAAGAAGGAGAATAGACTTCTAATTGTATGTGTATTCCTATTGCTGCAAAAACATACTTGTTCACTGTTATGGATGGCATTATACCTGTCATCAATATGACAACACTCATTTCCATGTTTAACTTAGTATTTGTGTTTATTGCAGATCTATCTTAAAGATTCTGCCCTTTCTGATTTTCAATGCTGTTCTTTCACCTTCTGCAATTTTGGTGACTTAAGCACCCGCATTTAACAAAATCAAAAACAACCAAAACCAAAACAAACCAAAACAAAGAAACCAAAATTAAACAAACAGAAAATGAAACATGGTTTTGGAGGCTGTAAAAAAACCTAGCTACTTAACACAGCCAAAGAAACAACAGAATTGGCAAAACTATGAAGGTGATTGCCTTCATTCTGCAGAAAGTAACAGAGTGACTTCAGGCTAGGAAGAATGGAACAAAAGCCCTTTTCTTGGATCTACTGAACCAAAAGGTAAAATATTTTGAGTACAGGTTGGCACACTGTTTTTGTGTGAATCTGTTAATAACGAAAAATGGTGTTTATTCATGCAAAAAGTAGTTGCTTCTTTCTCTTTCCTCTTTGCAACGGGTACCATGAACTAATTCAATGAAATCATGCGTGGAATTGAGATGGTAAATTGGAGAACTATAGTTAAATTCCTCTTATAAAATAATAAGTAAGGAAATTTTTAGTGGTGCCAGGTTGGAACAAACAGAAATATTTATTCACATGTTGTCGAATTTGGCTGGGATTTTTTTGACATAAGATATCTTTATTGATTTAGGCTTATATAAGTTCAGAAAGAATTTGGACAAATTCATCAGAGAAAAAATACTAAAAGCTATTGCATACCAAGTTATTCTCTTATGGCTTGTGAAGTCCCTAAATTGAAAACTAATGGAAGTTGGAAAAGTTTACTGAAGTATTACTGTAAGTTGCCCTGCATGACAAAAGGATACCATCCTGGGTACTGTTAGAGAGAGAGTACAGGGTAAGGTAGACCCTTTGTCAGGCTCTGTTTTCACAGTGACTATTTTGTCTCCTGTTTTTGTCTCCTGTTTTGTTTTGTCTCATACCTCAATTTGTCTTGTGGTAAGTGATAAGGGGGTGATAAGGCTTATTTCTCTTCTCTGTAATGATATCAACATTCTCTGTTGCACACAAACCTAGTTACTTAGCAACAAACCAAACTGTAGACATCAGTCCATGTATAATAAGAACCTTAAATACTAACAGAGACTGGATTTAAAACCCCACAAAATTGATTTCTGTAGTTTGAGTTCTGAGGCTGTGAATTCTTCTTCCATGAAGAATAAAAGGTACTAGAAATAATATCACTCTTGTATTTTGGGTATGTGATCAATGTTTATCTGTTTATTAAGTGCCTGTTAAAGACATGTGCAAGTCAGTGGTGGTGTCCATCTATTCCACTGCTCATTTCTTAATGCTTACAAATATGTATTTAAAGACATGGCTGTCCCTTTGAAAAACAGATCAGGGGAAAACATGAGACATTAAGCATCTGTAGTAAAAGAAGTGCAATGATTATTATTATTATTTTTTTTTTTCAATTTCATTGATCTTTGGGTCATGAAATCCTCCCCTCCCCTCAAATAAGCATTTATTAGTGACTTGGTATCCCTACTATAAACAATTACACTACAAAAATTAGCACACAATTAATGTTTAGATGTACAGTAGCTATGGACATGTGAACAATAACTACCAATTTAAACAAACAGAGTGAACCTGACATCAGTGAGGTTCATTACAAGTTGTCATTGACTCCAGCAAAGAAAGGATTTCCCTCAGAAAACTCAGGTACTGTAGCATGATTTTTTTATGGCCTGTTTGGTACAATTGTTTGAACTGAAACACAATTTTAAGAATAATATCAATATAGAAATGAATACAGTGATATAATTTTGGCAAAAGTAATATATTAACTATTATAACTTGACATATTTATGTATGTAGTTGAGACACTCAAGACAATCCATATCATTTATATTCATAGAACTCTGATATGTACCGTATGTAATACAGTTGGAAAAGAATTCTTTCTGCACTGTTTTTGCATTATCTCTTGTCTATCTTATCTGTTTCAATAACAAACATACGGATCATAGTGGATCACTCAGCATGTGATTGTACACTGTAGCTAATCAAGATTTGTGTTTAAACATAAGAAAAATGCTGAATAATAAGAATGGAAATTGTGTGATTTAAATGAAATTTTTTCTTTAGAGATTGCCCTGATATTACCTACAGACTTGCACTGCATAATGACAAATACATAGAGAGATTTGCTATTTCTTTCTCAAAAAGTATTCAGTGCTAGAAGGGAGTTTTAAAAGCTTGAGAGTATCAAGTACATATATAGTGAAATGGCAAGGATCAGAAAGATAAGCACATGGAGGATAGTCAGCATGCATTCACCAAGGGTAAATCATGCTTAACCAATCTGATAGCTTTCTATGATGGACAACTGGATGGGTAGATGCAGCAGTGGATATTGTCTGCCTTGACTTCAGTGAGGCTTTCAAAACAGTCTCCCATAACATCCTCATAGGTAAGCTCAGGAAATGTGGGATGGACAGTGAGGTGGACTGAGAATTCGCTGGATGGCAGAGCTTGGAGGGTTGTGCTTAGCAGTGTACAGGAGTCTAGCTGGAGGCCTCTAGCTAATGGTGTCCCACAGAGGTTTGTATTTGATCCAGGCTTATTTAACTTACTCATCAGTGACCTGTTTGGTGGAACAGAGTGCACCCTTAGCAAATTTGCAGATGACACAAAACTGGGAGGAGTGGCTAATACACCAGAGGGCTGTGCTGCCGTTCAGAGGGACCTGGAGGTGCTGGAGCACTGGGCAATGAGGAACCTCATGAAGTTCAACAGAGGAAAGTGCAAGGTCCTGCACCTAGGGAGGAATAAACAGATGTACCATTACAGATTGGAGGTGATCTGCTGGAAGGCAGCCCTTGGGAGTCCTGGTGGACAGCAGGTTAACCATGAGTCAGCACCGTGGCCTCGTGTCCAAGGAGGCCAGTGGTCTCCTGGGCTGCATTCGGAAGAGTGTTGCCAGCAGGCTGAGGGAGGTGATCCTCCTTCTTTACTCAGCCCTGGTGAGGCTTCACCTGGAGTACTGTCTCCAGTTCTAGACTCCCCAGTACAAGAGGGACATGGAGCTTCTGGAGCAAGTCCAGTGTAGGGCTATGAAGATCATTAGAGGACTGAAGCATCTGTCTCATGGCGAGAGGCTGAGAGAGTTGGGCCAGTTTATCTTAGAGAAGGAATGAGAGGGAATCTTATCACTGTATATAAATACCTGAAGGGAGTCTGTCAAAAGGATGGGACCAGACTCCTTTCAGCGGTGTCCAGAGACAGGACAAGAGGCAATGAGCACAAACTGAAACACAGAAAGTTCCCTCTGACTACGAGGAAACACTTTACTGTAAAGGTGACAGAGCACTGAAACAGGCTGCCCCACAGAGGTTGTGAGTCAAACCTTCCTGCATGCAATCCTGTGCAACATGCTCTAGGTGACCCTGCTTGGCAGGGGTGCTGGACTAGATGATCTCCAGAGGTCCCTTCCAACCTCAGCCATTCTGGGGTTCTCTTATTCTGTGAAGTTTTTTTCCTATCATGTTTACATTAACATCTGAAAATTAAAACTCTTCTTACAGGAAGCAAGAAGGCTGTGCTGTGTATGTTCATTTAAAGTATAGCACTCCACAGAATTAGACTCACAGAGTGATTGAGGTTGGAAGGGACCTCTGGAGATCATTAGGTCCAACCCCCTGCTTAAGCAGGGCTGCTTAGAGCATGTTAACTTGGACTGTGTCTGCGTGTCTTTTAAAAATCTCTAAGGAGTGAGACTCTACAGCCTCTCTGGGCTACATGTTCCAGTACTTGGTCACCCATACAGTAAAAATTTCTTCCTGATGTTTGGAGTCATCCAGGCTGGAAAAGACCTGGATCCACAAGTTTAACCACCAACTTTACTCACTCCCATCACTAAACCATGTCCCTTGTTTCTGTGTCCACATGTCTCATAAATACCTCCAGGGACAGGGATTCTGGCATTTCCCTGGACAGCTCATTCCAATGCTTGATATCTCCTCTATGACAAAATTTCTTCTAATACCCAATCTAAAATTCCTCCAGGGCACAACTTCAGACTGTTTCTGTTTAGACAGAACCTGTTGTGTTCCAGTTTGTGGCCATTGCCTCCTGTCCTGACACTGGGCACTGCCAAGAGAATTCTGGCTCCACTTCTGCATCCTCCTTTAACATTGTTAAAAGCCTTCCTGAATCTCCTCTTCTCCAGGCTGAACAGTTTCAGCTCTCTCAGCTTTTCATTATAGGGGAGGTGCTCCAATCCCTTGATCATCTTGGTGGTCATAGTTGGACTCTTCCAGAATGTCCATGTCTCTCTTTTAACAGGAGACCCAGAACATAGTACTCCATGCCTAAACAATGCTGAATAGAGAAGAAGGATTACCTTTCTCGATTGTCTGGCTGTACTTTGCCTAATGTAGCCAATAACAGCAAGGACACATAGCTGACTCATATTCAGCTAGGATTCCAAGGTCCTTTTCTGCAAATCTGCCTTCCAGCTGGGTGGAACGCAGCATGTAGTGGTGCCTGGGGTTATTCCACCCAAAGTGTAGTACTCTGCATTTGTCCGTGTTGAACTTCATGAAGTTCTTGTTAGCCCACCTCTCCAACCTGTTGAGGTCCCTCTGGCTGGCATCATGGCCCCCTGGTGAATCAGTCACTTCTCCTACTTTTGTGTCATCTGAAAAATTACTGAGGGTGTTCTCTATCCCATCACCCAGATAGTTAATGATGTTAAACAGGACTTGCCTTCTGATATTTCCAACACTGTAGGAAATATTATGCAGCAATGATGGAATAAACCATCTACCTATTGGACTTTCTTACATCATAATCAAAAGTTGGAAAGTTAGTATCTGGAGAATATTAACTCCCTTATAGGGAAGTAAGTCAAATCAAATATTTCCATTGCAAGGAAGAAGACTAAGTACCTATAATCTGTTCCCACTGTCATGGCTCATATAAATTCTGGTTAGGAGTTATAACTTCTTTGGTCTTTAGAAAGTCACATGGAAGAGTTCTGTATATTATAGCATAATATATGTGATTTTTACTTGTTTGAGCCATGTAAACTTCCCTTATTTCTTGTTAGGCCAGCCATGCTTCTGATCTTGTATATTCCAAATTTGGTGGAAAATCTGCTCACCTTGTATGCTTTTTACCAAGAAAATAAAGAACTTCTCCTTGCAATGCAGTTTAAATTTATTTTATGAGCACAGCAGTCTGCATATGATAATATCTAAACAAAAGCTTTTAAATAGAAGGGATTAAGGGATACACATGTATATATATATTTTCTTTGCTAAGCATTGTTTTGCTACTAAATGTGTGCATACTACCCAGACTGCCTGTAACTGGGTGCTCTTCTGACAATCTATTCTGTTTAAGACTTACCATTTGTACTAAAGATATTTTTCCAAATATTAGCCCAAAACTGGGACCTGAGATCAAATTATGTGTTTTATTTATATGCTAGATTTACTGTAGATGATTTCATCAGTATTGTAATCAGCAGCCTACTAGAAATAGAGCTGGCAGTGCTCAACATACATCTAACCTGTTCATATATCCTAGGGAAACTTTTTTTATTTTTATTTATTTCTTTCTTTTTATATAATTTTTAAGAATTGACTGTTCCCTTTGTCCATGTCTAGAACCTATAAAAAAGAAGTTCTGGATCTTTATAGAAACATGCTAATAATTAATTATACTCTTGTATTTGGAAGAGAATTTGTAAGATTTCCATATTTCAAATGTAAGAATCGACGTTCAGAAAGATGAAACAGGTCTCTTCCAGTGACAGCATTACTTAAAAGCAAAAGTAGGAAGTGATACTAAAAGCAATTAATCGTTTCAGGGTGCTAATAATTTCACGATGATATTTATGTTCTGTAGATATAATTAAGATCTTTCGTTACTTAGTAAGAATTTCACAGATTTTCACTTTTATCTATATACCAGTATTAAGATGGAGAGAGTATGTATAGGAAAGCATTTTTTTTTTCCATGGGAGTAATAATCAAACAGGCTAAAGTTCAAAATTTTAGAAAATTCTATGATAATTTAGGAAAAAAAAAAAAAGAGAGAGAGAGAGAAAATTACTCATTCTGTTTTCTGTGAGCACCTCTCATGGGTTTATGTGCAAGTTTTTGATAGTAAGGTGGGCCGAAGGATGGCCTTTCTGAGCAGAGCCCAGCAGCTGCCCCATGTCAGATCACAGTCAACTCCAGCTGCCTCCAATAAGGACCTGCTGCTGGCCAGAGCTGAGCCAGGGAATAACACCAGTTGGGCCTCTGGGACAACAGATGGAAGAAAGTAAAAAAACTTTCACTCTGGGAGAGCGAGGAGTGAGAACCAGCCCTGCAGACCCCAAGGTCAGTGCAGCAGGAGGGCAGGAGGTGGTCTGCTCTGTGCTGGTGTGGCCTCACCTCGACTACTGTGTGCAGTTCCGGGCACCACAGTACAAAAAGGACATGAAACTGTTGGAGTGTCCAGAGGAGGGTGACGAAGATGGTGAAGGGCCTAGAGGGGAACACATAAGAGGAGCGGCTGAGGTCACTTGGCCTGTTCAGCCTGGAGAAGAGGTGGCCGAGGGGGGACATCATCACGGTCTACAACTTCCTTGAGAGGGGGAGTGGAGAGGCAGGTGACCTATTCTCTGTAAATACCCGTGAGGTATTTTCGGAGGTGCTTAATGCCTTCTTTGCCTCAGTCTTTAGCGGCAAAACCGGTTGCTCTCTGGATACCCAGTACCCAGAACTGGTGGAAGGGGACGGGGAGCAGGATGTGGCCCTCACCATCCACGAAGAACTGGTTGGTGACCTGCTACGGCACTTGGATGTGCACAAATCGATGGGGCCGGATGGGATCCACCCGAGGGTACTGAGAGAACTGGCAGAGGAGCTGGCCAAGCCCCTATCCATCATTTATCAGCAGTCCTGGCTATCGGGGGAGGTCCCAGCTGACTGGCGACTAGCAAATGTGACGCCCATCTACAAGAAGGGCCGGAGGGCAGACCCGGGGAACTACAGGCCGGTCAGTTTGACCTCAGTACCAGGGAAGCTCATGGAGCAGATCCTCTTGGGAGTCATCATGCGGCACTTGAAGGGCAAGCAGGCGATCAGGCCCAGCCAGCATGGGTTTATGGAAGGCAGGTCCTGCTTGACGAACCTGATCTCCTTCTAAGACAAAGTGACGCGCTGGGTGGACGAGGGAAAGGCTGTGGATGTGGTCTACCTTGACTTCAGCAAGGCTTTTGACACCGTCTCCCACAGCATTCTCCTCAAGAAACTGGCTGCTCTTGGCTTGGACTGGCGCACGCTTCGTTGGGTTAGAAACTGGCTGGATAGCCGGGCCCAAAGAGTTGTGGTAAATGGAGCCAAGTACAGTTGGAGGCCAGTCACTAGTGGCGTCCCCCAGGGCTCGGTGCTGGGGCCGGTCCTCTTTAACATCTTCATCAATGATCTGGATGACGGCATTGAGTGCACCCTCAGTAAGTTCGCAGATGACACCAAGCTAGGTGCGTGTGTCGATCTGCTCGAGGGTAGGAAGGCTCTGCAGGAGGATCTGGATAGGCTGCACCGATGGGCTGAGGTCAACTGTATGAAGTTCAACAAGGCCAAGTGCCGGGTCCTGCACCTGGGGCGCAATAACCCCGAGCAGAACTACAGGCTGGGAGAGGAATGGTTGGAGAGCTGCCAGGCAGAGAAGGACCTGGGAGTGATGGTGGACAGTCGGCTGAATATGAGCCAGCAGTGTGCTCAGGTGGCCAAGAAGGCCAACGGCATCCTGGCTTGTATCAGAAACACTGTGACCAGCAGGGCTAGGGAAGTGATCGTCCCCCTGTACTCGGCTCTGGTGAGGCCGCACCTCGAGTACTGTGTTCAGTTTTGGGCCCCTCGCTACAAGAAGGACATCGAGGTGCTTGAGCGGGTCCAAAGAAGGGCGACGAAGCTGGTGAGGGGCCTGGAGAGCAAGTCCTATGAGGAGCAGCTGAAGGAGCTGGGCTTGTTCAGCCTGGAGAAGAGGAGGCTCAGGGGTGACCTTATTGCTCTGTATAAGTACATTAAAGGAGGCTGTAGAGAGGTGGGGGTTGGCCTGTTCTCCCATGTGCCTGGTGACAGGACGAGGGGGAATGGGCTAAAGTTACGCCAGGGGAGTTTTAGGTTAGATGTTAGGAAGAATTTCTTTACTGAAAGGGTTGTGAGGCACTGGAACGGGCTGCCCAGGGAGGTGGTGGAGTCACCATCCCTGGAAGTCTTCAAAAGACGTTTAGATGTAGAGCTTAGGGATATGGTTTAGTGGGGACTGTTAGTGTTAGGTTAGAGGTTGGACTCGATGATCTTGAGGTCTCTTCCAACCTAGAAATTCTGTGATTCTGTGATTCTGTGATAGGACACATGGGAATGGTGTTAAGCTGAGGCAGGGGAAGTTTAGGCTAGACATCAGGAAGAGGTTCTTCACTGAGAGGGTGGTTGCACACTGGAACAGGTTCCCCAGTGAAGTAGTCACTGAACCAAGCCTGTCTGAATTTAAGAAGTGATTGGACTGTGCACTTAGTCATGTAGTCTAAACTTTTGGGTACAGCTATGCGGTGCCAGAAGCTGGACTTGATGATCCTTATGGGTCCTTTCCAACTTGGGATATTCTATGATTCTATGATTCCAGGCACACAGCAGCAGTTCCCCTGCGGGCTGTGCAGGGAGAGGCCCCTGGTGGAGCAGGCTGTCCCCCTGCAGCCCATGGGTCCCCCATGGAGCAGATCTCCACGCTGCAGCACCCCCATGGGTGGAGGAGCCCCCGCTGGAGCAGGTGGATGTGGCCTGGAGGAGGCTGCGGCCCATGGAGAGCCCCCGCAGGAGCAGGCCCTGGGCCGGAGCTGCAGCCCGTGGAGAGGAGCCCACGTGGAGCAGGGGCAGAGAGGGACCGAGAAGGAGTGGTGGAGATGAAGTGCTACAGACTGACCACAACCCCCAGTCCAGTCCCCCTGTTCCCCTGCGCTGCACGGGGGGAGGAGCTGGAAGAGCTCAGATGGGGGGAAGGAAGGTGGTTTTGGTTTCTTTCCTTTGGTTCTCACTTGTCTAGCCTGGGAGCAGTAGTAGTTAGGCCGGAAATCTTACTGTCTCCCTATGCTGAGTCTGCTTTGCCCATCACGATCCTTGTTGAGCCATCTCCCTGTCCTTGTCTCAACCCTTGAGCCCTTTGCATCGTATTTTCTCTCCCTTTCTCTTTGAGGAGGGGGAGGGAGAGAGTGGCCGTGATGGAGCTCGGCTGCCCACCCACCGAAAAGCACTGCAGCTGCAAAGGACTGGAAAAGTTTTCAGAAGCAACAAGGTGTTTAACAAGGAAATGTATAGTTTCCTTTTTCAGGCTTCCTAAATAATTGGGCTTATTTCATATTCCCAACTCGGAGGAGGAGAATTGTTGATTTCACCTTCTTTTTTCTTCCTTGGAAATCAAAGGTGAACAGCTATAAAAGTGAGGGGAACGTATCAGAAGCAAGCTTTTTTTGGCTTGTAATCCTTTCTTAAGGAAAAGATTGATCACACACCTTCCCCAGATGTAGGGGGGCAGAGAATAATTTTGGAACTACTCCAATTCAAGTCAGCTTGGGGAGAGTGGTACTTCTCTACTTGTTTCTGAGACATTCGCATTAGCAACAGAGAGTGTTGTGTTGCCGCTGCCAGGGGCCTATGGTGATGACTTCAGAAACAGAATTGAATGATGTCACTGTGACACCTTGGTAACAGCTGCCTCTGAGCAAGTTGAGCGAGGAGGGACAGAGAAGTGTGCTGGATGAAACCACGGGAGGACTTGTGGATCCCACGTTGAGGTGCATCGAGAGGGCCCACCCTTCTGTAAGTGTTTGGATGCTTCATTTTAGATTTCTGTAGTTTGTGTCAAGTCCTTTCACAAGCATGAAGTTTGGTACTTTGGCTCAGTGATGTAGCTGCACAGAGTGACAGGTGCAACATGTGGCTGAGGGCCTCTGCACGTTCTCTCTTTCCCACACACGATCAAGAAAGAAGGGTAGACAAATAAGAGTGTGCTGTGGTCCTGCCATAGACCTCAAGTACGACAGCATAAACAAGAGACTTAAAAGTAGCCCATCACATGAAACTTCAGGACAGCAATGCACTTCATCAGCTGGTCTGGCCTGTTGAGTGGAGTGTCTCAGGATGGAGTGTATGAAGATGCACTCCATCTGCTTTCAGATTAGCACTTGCAGTGAGCAAGCTGCCTGGCCTTAACATTTTTCATTCAATTTTTCACCTGACTTTTGCTGGTTCTTCTCGGTCTAGAAAAAAAAAAAATATATAAATAAATAAATAAATAAACTCAGATCAAAATAGAAGGATTTCCTTTTCATTCATTCCATGTTCTTAACTTGACAGATTTGGTTATTGACGTAGAAGGGACATATCTGGCCTGACTGCAACACCCATGCTCGCAGTGTGGGACAGTTCTCATAAAGGTGATTCAGGGTAGTTTCTGGAAATGAAGACATCAGATGGCAAAGGTAATCTCCAAATTTTTTTTTTTTTTTTTTTTTTTTTTTTTTTTTTTTGTGCTAATGCAGGAAAGGCAAGTAAGAGTAAAAGTAAGAGTCCAGATAGTGTAAGAAGCAGCAGCTGTGAAGGAAACTTCCTTCTGGCTGATATGGCTCCATATCTAGTTGTGGAGGTCATAGTGCAGGTGGAAGCATGTTCTCGTCCAAATACTTAGCTCTCTGTTTTCACAACAGGTCGAGCAGCAGAATGTCTTTGAAACAACTGTGCCTATGACCAAGTTCATGCATCGTGGTAGACAAGGTAAAAGCTCTGGACAAGCAAAGGGGAGGGATGGATGGGCATGCAATACGATCACTTCAATCTTATCTCTCTAAGAAACCTTACTGAGAAAACAAAACAGAACAGAACAAAACAGAACAGAACAAATGAAACAAACAGCTAGCTTGCTGGAGACATTGTCTGGGAAACAGTGAAAACACTTGCAGACAAAAACATATCCAAGGACTAACACTTTGAGCTTGATTCTAAACCAACATCCTCAACTCAAACTCTTGTTTATGTTCATTACAGACTGGTAGAATAACATGTCACATTTGATGACTTTGCAGCATAGATGTCAGGAATGCAGCTTGGGATCACCTGCTTCTACTTCGAGTTCGGTCTGAAGGGATGAGCAAGTAATTGTTCCTGGGCTGATGGAAATCTGTTCTAAAGTCTGTTTTCTAACACTCTTCTAGATGCTTCTCTGTCCATCGCTCTGACCTGCCAACTCTGGTGCAAATGTGCAGTTGTGGCAAGAGGGATTTCCTAGTCCTGATTTGACCCGGTGGACACCAGCTTTCCTAGTCAATTGCCGATGTTGCTGAGGAGGCAGCAGTATCAAAGCCCTTGTTGATGAAGATAGAACAAGTTTGGGGAGGCTTTGGCATTTCTGCACAATGCTGCTTCCTGATTGTGACCCAAGACGCAGATTCTGAACTAGGCAAAGTAAGCTAGAGTAAGCTAGACTGCATGTCCTGGTCATTTTCTTTTCTTTCTTTATTTTTCATTCGTCGCTTGTAAGAAAATCTAAATCTTTCAACCATTTGTTTGAAAGCACAGTTTTATGGAAATGATTGTGGGTGTGCTCCTTAACCTTGTTTGGAACCTGTTTAACCTCACTTCAGTTAGAGGAGACCTGTGCTCAAATTTATGCTTACCATGATCAAGTGGCATCCTTTTTCCTTTTGGTATTCTTGACTTTGGCGCTTGCAAGTGAGGTTGAAAAGAGTTCTCAGGATGATTCTTCTTTTCCTTTGCAGTATCCCAAACTCCAGATTACATCTGATCTTCATCTCTGATCTGAAAAGCTTCGCAGGCCAAAAGAGAATTGAGAGAGGAGTGAAATACAGAATGCTGGTGAATCTTTCCAGTTCCCACCCGTAAGTTTTGTGAGAGAAGCAGGTGCGTTGCTGTAGTGGTAGGAAGTCAATAAGATAACGATCATGCCCTTGAAGGCGAGTAATGGTAGAAAGATGAAGAATGCAAGGCCCTGGTTAAAGACAGTCTTTAGGCTGCTTCTGGATCAGCAGTTTGTTTGGTTCTTGCACAGCCTCATCTCCACTTGCTTAGAAGCTGTGAAGATGGGAAGAACACTTGGTGTTTTTCATCCACTCTCAACCTCATCTCCATTTCCTCCGAAGCTGTGAATATTGGAAGTACACTTGGTTCTTCCAATGATGTGAAGAGCCAAGTGTCTTGGGTCTTCCATCAACTCAGAGATATCAAGAGAATAAGGTATTTGCTTGATAGGACAGTACTTAATGTAGGTATTTATGAAGTGAAGAAGAACACTGAAACCAGCCGAAGCCGTATCAGACATGGTAAGGCCATGCTTCTGTTAGGAAGTAATTCAGAGTGCTTCCATGATGTACTTTGGACAGATGAACTCTGGTCCTCTGGACTAAGCACCCCCAAGGGACAATTCTCTGAAAAATCTCTCGGAATGATCTGTCCTTATCTCTTACACTGTAGTCTCCATTAGGAAAGGATAAATATTCATTGCCCATGTGGAAAGGAGCTCCTCATGTAGTTGTTTCTAACCAAAATCTCCTTCTTGTGTTCTGTTGACAGAAACCACTTGGCGAGCCAAGCCAAATCACCGAAAAATGGAAGTAGTGGAACTACTTCCAAACCGTGCTGCTGCTTCTAAACCAAACTGCAGTGTAGGTGGGGACACAGCAAGGGGACACAACCCAGCCAGGGCGAAATTGAAAGTCACCTGTCTGAGCCGCGGAAGGAAGTCAGCGCTTCCCAGTTTGAGACTGTTCCCTGACTGGTCCCACAGCAGCTGGAAGGCTTCCGATTGCTGCTGATGGATTCCCATGGATCAGCCAGTGACACAAGCTGCCAGAGCGACTGAAGCGATCTGGAGTTACGCTTCTCCCCCTTCTGCGTTCAGATCCGTGAAAGGAAGCAGAAGAGGGGAGAAGAAGAGGGGAGAAGAGAAGAGAGGGGGAAAGAAAAGGACAAGAAGGGAGGGAAGGGGAGGGAAGGGGAGGGAAGGGGAGGGAAAAGGAGGGGAGGGGAGGGAATGGGAGCGGAGGACAGGGCAGGTCAGGGGCATGTAGGGCATTGTAGGGGAGAGCAGGCTAGTGTAGGATAGTGTTGGGATAGTGTAGGATAGTGAGGGGAGTGTAGGGGAGTGTAGGGGAGGGGAGTGTAGGGGAGGATAGTGTAGGGAGGGGAGTGCAGGGGAGGGGAGTGCAGGGGAGATGAGCATAGAGGAGGGGAGTGCAGGGGAGTGTAGTGTAGGGGGGTTTGGGGGAGTGTAGTGTAGGGGAATGTAGGGGAGGGGAGTTTAGGGGAGTGTAGGGGAGGGGAGTCTAGGGAAGGGGAATGTAGGGGAGTGTAGGGGAGGGGAGGGGAGTTTAGGGGATAGGAGATTAGGGGCGGGGAGTTTAGGGGATGGGAGTTTAGGGGAGTTTAGGGGAGGGAAGTTTAGGGGAGTGTAGGGGAGTTTAGGGGAGGGGAGGGGAGTTTAGGAAAGGGGAGTTTAGGGGAGGGGAGTGGAGTTTAGGGGAGTTTAGGGGAGTTTAGGGGAGTTTAGGGGAGGGGAGGGGAGGGGAGGGGAGGGGAGGGGAGGGGAGGGGAGGGGGTGGGTATTGGTGGGAAGTAAGAAATGGGCCAGGGAGGGAATGGGAGGGGAGGGGAGTGCTACCCTAAATAAAATGGCCAAAGAAGTGACATTTTGGATCTGGAGCCAAATATGTATGTTGCCATTCATTCCACAACGCGATTCATCACTGCAATCTGCGTTTTGCACAGTGCCATTAAGGGTTTGGCATGCACAGAGGTGACTGAGTATTTTCAGAACTAACTTTCCTTCCTAACTGATTTGAGACTTTTGCTGGTGTTATAAATGGCTCAGTCTTGCAAATAGGGCAAGAATCAAAGTTTACAATGTATGAAAGGAACGCATTTCCCTTCAAGCTCTCTATTGACACGAATTGCTAAAACCTTCCTCACACTGGAATGCAAAAGATCAGGTGATTGGTTAACGTAGGGTTGGCAGCTGAGCAGGGGAAACATCTTCAAAACTTCCAAATATTTCCCCTATGCAGAACTCCAACTCCTTCTTCTCTGCTCTCTGCTTGTGAAAGTTTCTGTCCCCTGCTCAGGAAGCAGAAGCAGTCAAATGGGATTTCGAGGGATCCAGCTACAGCATCAGTGCCAGTTAGAGGAAGCAATCAATTCCCAGGTAGTCCAGGGTTTGAAGAGAGTTTAAGCAGCTTTCCAAGGAACATGTCCAAGTGCAAAGCAACCAATTGATCTGACTCTCCAGTGAAAGAAAAGGAAGTGCAGAGCAGCAAATGCTTGAGAGAGGGCAACCTTTTTGAAGCACAGCCATTTTGGGCCGAGACCTGTTCATGTGCTAGGCAGTCCCAGGAAGCGTCAAAGTGTGAGCCGTGCTCTCCATCCAGCACTGGCGTCCTGCACTTTCTGGAGGTTCTTGATTCTGTAATCAGAATTCCAACAATCTCCTCAACAGCATACAGATCCAAAACCCACAGACCCAGATCAAACAGCCTCCCATCTGGTTGTATCATTGTCAGGCATGCATTCTTTTCTAGTAACTGGTCCTTTCTTCCTTAGTTCAGATCAAACACAAATAACAAAATTCAGATGACTCCTAAACTCTCCAGACAGCTCTGGTGTTGCTGTAGGATGGAATACAATTGTTTTCCTTACAACCCCCCAGTTATTTCCATGTCTGTTCTGGACCTTGGGATCTCTTTTGGGAGCTACATTACGCAGAGAACTACAATAAGGCTGAGATCACCGCTGCCTCAATGTAATGCAAAGGTGAAGGCCTTTAGGACAGCCAGTTTGGAAATGAATGCAGCCCCATCTTGTCAGCATCAGAGCAGAGCCAGCTCCAGATGGCTCCAAAAAGGAGCTGCTGCTGGCCAGAGCCGAGGCAGGGAGTGCTGCTGGGTGGGCTTCGGGGGAGCAGATTTAAGGAAGGGGGGAAAATACTGCTGTGCAACAGCAGCCGAGAGAGAGAGGATTGTGAAAGCGTGAGAGAAGCAGCCCTGCAGCTCCCAAGAGAAGGGCCGCAGGAGGGCAGGAGGTGCTGCAGGCAGGCAGCAGCAGTTCCCCTGCGGGCTGTGCAGGGAGAGGCCCCTGGTGGAGCAGGCTGTCCCCCTGCAGCCCATGGGTCCCCCATGGAGCAGATCTCCACGCTGCAGCCCCCCCATGGGTGGAGGAGCCCCCGCTGGAGCAGGTGGATGTGGCCTGGAGGAGGCTGCGGCCCATGGAGAGCCCCCGCAGGAGCAGGCCCCGGGCCGGAGCTGCAGCCTGTGGAGAGGAGCCCACGCAGGAGCAGGGGTCTGGGGAGAGCTGCCCCCACCCGTGGGGGACCCGTGCTGGAGCAGTTTGCTCCTGGGGGATGGATGGATGGACCCCGTGTGACAGAGCCGTGTGGGAGCAGGTCTTGTAGAGCTGCTGCCTGTGTGCAGCCCCCGCAGGTCAGTTTGGGAAGGACGGTATCTCATGGGAGGGCCCCTACGGGGAGCAGGGGCAGAGAGGGACTGTGAGGGAGCATTGGAGATCAAGCTTTATGGACTAACTGTAGCCCCTGTGCCCCATACCCCTGAACAGCTGGGGGGGGGGGGGGGGGAGGGGAGGGAGGGAGGAGGTAGAAGAGGGTGGATGAGGGGAAGGTGTTTTTAGTTTGCTTTTAGTTCTCACTACTCCTGTCTGTTATCAATAGACAATAAGTTACATTAACTGCCCTACTTTGAGTCTGTTTTGTCCGTGGCAGTAATTGTCGAGCAATATCCCTCTCCATATCTCAACCCACATGTTTGATTTTTATCTTATTATCTTCCCCTTTCTCTTTTGAGTAGTGGGAGTGAGACTGCATCCCACGGAGGGGGCCCCAAGCTGGAGCAGGGGAGGAAAGTGAGGATGAAGGAACAGTCGAGACAAAATGCAACAAACAGACTGCAATCTCCCATTCTCCATTCCTCTGCACTGCTCAGGGTAGCAGTGGAGGCAGAAGAATTGAGAGTGGCATTGAGCCTGGAAAGAAAGGGCATGGGGGAAAGTGCTTTTAGTTTGCTTTTATTTCTCACTTCTGTGGTCTGTTATCAATAAATTACATCAGTCTCCCTGTGCCCAGTCTGTTTTGCCTGTGATGATAACATTTGAGTGATCTGCCTGTTCTTATTTCAATTTATGAGTTGTTTCTTCATATTTTCTCCCTCTGTCCTGCTGTGGAGGGTGAGCAAGCTGCATGGCTGAACTGGTGACCAGACAAGGTCAACCCACCATAAGGTAAAGATTATGTAGCAATAAGTGTAGTTCATTGTATGCTTGTGACTAGATAAACTGGTTATTTCAGTTGTCTGTGAATTCCTGTCTCTGGTGCAATTCTAGAAATTGTAGAATGACAGCATAAGAGACTTTCATTTGCACCCTGCTGCCAAAGAGCTTCTAATACAGTGAGCTATTTGAATATTCTTTGATGACTATTCAAAATGAAATTGCTGGAAAGGGTATTTTGGAGAGACTGAAATTCAGAGAACAGTCCTTATGACAAGCAAAGTGTGAAAATGAATTTTGAATGTGTCAAAATATCTTCCATATCTTCAGGATTCTGTTGTGAAACAAATTTAAAACAAAAATGTATTTGTATTTTTAAATAGAGTTTTACAAGTGTTAAATACATGTTTTGATAATAAAATATTTCAGGTTGCATGAAAATAGATTTTGAAAAGGAGGGAAGTTCACTGACATGAAAAATATGTTTGATGCAAAGAAAACATTTCAGTCTGGCTACAGAAAAATGCATTATTCAGCATCTCTAATTGTAAGAGGAACAGCTCGCCAAAATAAAAATATTTGTTAAAAATAGATATGTGAATTTAATAAATAGCAGATAAAACTTCTGTAATGGTCAGATAATTTTAACAGTAATTCTCTCTGTTTTGGTTTGTAAGATTAAGCATTTGTCCACAAATAATCCAGATAACACTAAACTATGAAATGCTATATACCAGCTTCCTAAAATACACAAAATATTGAGAACATTCAAGTTTACTTCTTTCTATGAGTATTCTCCATATAGTCCTTCTCTTGGTGCTTTCACATCATCATTAAACACCAAAGGCAAGAATACAAAACTACTTTAGGCATCCACTCCTCATTTCAAATCAACCCCAGTCAAAATCTGGTGCTCTTTGTTTAATTCCTACTGAATATACACTGAATGACTAATAGCATATTTTATTGCTAATGTTGTTAGTGCATTGTTTGCTTTTTGTCAGTTCTGCATGTTGTAATTTTCCTCTGTGACATTAGAAATTTATTTCTTTTTGATTTGCTATGTCCTCACAGTGCTCCTTGTCAGCAGATTCTCTAACACCTAATTTTGAAAATGTTAATGCAATTGAATGTAGTTGACAGAATGCATACATTTATATATGCAACAGCATTCTTGTCAGTTGCAACCCTCCATAAAGTCTCTTCAAGACAGCAGATCTTAATTTTCCTGCTTTCTTCACATTCTCTCAGGTCATCTATTTCTAACTCTGGTTTCAACATGCTCTGAGTAACTTTACTTGACACAAGGTGCACCTATCATAAACTGTCATTTGTGATTCTCATCTTTCCACCTATTCTGAAACAGTACATATGTTTGTAAATACATTTGTAGCTTGGACATTTTAATAATGATATGTCCATCCTGCTATGGCTTTTTTGCTTGTGGAAAAAGGCCAATTAGCATTTTTTGATTTCCCTCCAGCAAACAGAATTGTGCTGTCACCACACTCCCCTTCCCAATTTCCTTTAAGCCCCCTTTAAATACTGGAAGGCCACTGTAATGTCTCTTTGGATCTTTCTCTGCTCTAGGCTGAACAAACCTAATTCTCAGCCTGTCTTCAGAGGTGAGGTGCTTTCTGATCACCTTCAAGTCCTTTCTCTGGACTTGCTCAAACAGGTCTATATCTTTCACATGCTGGGAGCCCCAGAGCTGACCGCAGCTCTCCAGGTGGGGTCTCATGAGAGCAGAGCAGAGGAGAAGAATCAGCTCCTTTGACCTGCTGGCCACACTTCCTTTGATGCAGCCCAGGATACTAACGTTTTTCTGGGCCAAGTGAATATTGCTGGCTCACACAGAGTTTTTCATCCACCATGACCCAGTTTACCTCATATTATAAAGTAATATGCACATCTAGGAATATATTCAGTACAATACTTGTCCATTTTCTGACCTTGAGTTTACAATTGCAATTGGTATTAAGGGATAAACTGCTTTCAAATATCATGCTGGAAATAAGGAAAATATAAGCTGTGACTGACTTGAATAGCCTGAATAATTTTAGTTTGAGATGATTAATCATGCAAAACAGTCTAAATAAATACAGCAAACTACCGTCCACAATATCCAGTCTGAAAATAATCAGCCTTTGAATTAGAATGTTCTGAATGATCATGCTCTGAGCACCAAATGGTGGAGCACATTATTTTAATAGGATGTATCTCATTATGTATTATTCTAGGACACTTTTGTAAATGAGATGTTTACCTAAATGAGTTTATCCCTTCTGGTAAGATGAAAACAAATATGCCATATCCTTGGAATTAATTCAGATCATTCTGCATACTAAAGTATGTTTAGAACTCTTCCTCTTGGTGTATGAAAGAGATCTTAATTTCCTTTATATGTGAGCTTCATATTATATTATTTTCTTTACATATGAGCTTCATATTATAAAGTGATCTTCATAGGAACTAGCTAAAACAATTATTTACCTTGATGGATAGAAAAAACAGCTACATCATAGCCAAAGTTTTAGCAAATACATACAAATTATACTAGGTTTCATAATGTGGTCAAGCAAAACAAAACACTAAGGTTCATTTAGTCTTCAGCTATGTAAAGATTTGCTTTGGTTCAGACTTTGCCTAAAATATATTTCATATATTTTATTTCTACCTGATTTTTTTTTTTTTTTATCTTCATTTTTTTAACTCAAGAAAATAAAATAGTTTTTTAAAGGAAGGTAAAATAAATACTTAATTTCTCAATCACATGAAAACCATGAGGTTTCTGAGGAGTTTGTTTGCCAGAATTAAATGTATGAAAATGCAATACTTTGTCTGCCAACATATGTAAAATAGTACGTAAAATGGGATAGTCTCCTTCTGGGCAACACAGTGAATTTTGCTAAGTTGCCATAAACAGAAATTGTTTTTCAGACATATCAGGTTACAATGTCTTTTGCCAGTTCTTCACTTCTTCTCTTTATTTCTTGCTTTTTGTTCTCTCATTGTAGTTCTTTGAGATAATCATAAAAATTATAAATATACCACCTCCATAATTTACTATTTTTAAAAACTCCTGAGACATATGGAGGATTTTTTTTTAATCTATTAATGATTTTAAAGAAAGAATACCAACACAAATAATTTTGTACTTAGAATTCTTCTATATTTGAATTTTTCAAATTGTCTCAGCTTGAAAATCAGGAGGGAATTGCTTTGTTCCCATTAAAATTTTGTTCCCAAAAGTGTTTCACTTCTTTTTGGAAATGTTTTCAGTTTTCAGCTTTACCCACCTAAGAGTCACGTAAGTCACATATTTAAAACAAAACTAACAAGGATTTTTTTCATACAATTAAATATGTAAGTTGTTGTTGTTGTTGTTATTATTATTATTATTATTATTATTATTATTATTATTATTATTATTATTATTATTATTATTATTATTATTATTATTATTATTATTATTATTATTTTATTGTTGCAAGGGAGAGTAAGAAGCATTAGGGGAAGGGGTAGAGTAGGGAAGAAGAGGTCCTGAAGTAGTTCTAGCTTCTCATTTTTCTTCACTGACAAAAAATGTTTAGTGGTTGCTTTCCTCTCCTTGAAAGTACGTCATACCATATGAGAACCTCTTAAAGAAAGCTGAAGTTTATGTATATTTGTTTTGTCTTCAGAGTTGCTCATACCATAAGCATCTTCATAGACAAATGCTGCCATTTCCTAAAATACAAGATCTGGTGGGGATAACAGGAAAAAGGAAGAAAGGAAAGAATAAAGAAAGGAAGAAAGAAAGGAAGAAAGAACAAATGAAAGGTCTAAAACCATGAAGAATCTGTTGAAGTCCTTAGTATTTTGCTGTACTGTCTTGGAGATACTGTATATAATTTTAACTCAATAAGCAATTAAGCACTAAAAATGCATTTATCCTCCAAACAAGAAAAGTATAAGAACTGAGAACATTACGAATGTTTTGATCAGTGGCTTTGAGGTCACATACCTAATTTGGTTTCACCTGTATTGCCTAAAATCAATAAATCTAAATACCAGGCTAACTTTGGAAGCAAGAGCATTTATCAAACAGGCAAAGTACCTTTTTGCTTTATAATCATCTGGAAGTCTGGTGGAGACAAAAACTACTAAAAAAAAAAAAAAAAAGAAAAAAATAAAATATTATTTTTATATAATTACAAGAGGACAATGTAATGAGGAATAGAGATAAACTAGTTCATGATGTGCTATGGAAAATTATTTTACAAAAAGTTATTTTCACTTTAAATTAAAATGAGAAATTATTTTGCAATGAGATGTACTATATAAAATGATTTGGAAAAGGATCTCTGGAGAAGTTAATTTGCAATGATACTTTGAAGCAGAGTTATTATAAATGAAGATTGTATAATTGGTGAAAGAACAAAGGAAAATCACTAGGCAAAGTGATGCAAGCGCACACGGATCTAATTTATTCAAAAGTTAGAGAAAATAGTCGTAGTCTGTAGCTGAAAAAGGAATGGAACAAAAGGCAAAATGTGGATCTTATAAAATTTTGGAGAAAGTAGAAAGAGTTGTATTAACTGAATTTCAATTTACATTGACCACAAATTATTTTTTTACAAAAAGACAACCTAGTGTTAATCATTTCCATATGACCCCACCTAGACATGTATCTTCATGTAAAGTATGTCTTTTGATATCTCCTTCTCCAAATAGCATGTGTTTGTTATCTTTGTTGAAGATTCAGAAGGCACCAAAAGCACAGCTTGCTTCATGTAGAGGCAGTAAAGAGTGGAGGGAAAGATTCTTTTGAAATTGTTTTCAAAGGATGTGATGGTGCTATAATTTTTTGCTTACTTTCTATCTGCAGTTTCCTAATAAATGTGCAGTAATCCAAGCAAGAACCCTGCAGTTCAGTTTTTTGTATTAGCTCTGGAAATAAAACCTTTCTACTGACATCTTAGATTTTGATGCAGCCATGAAGTGACCTAGTTAATCTAATTCTGTCATACAGTTTATTTGTTCTTTATATTCACAATTGTAATAGTAAATAAATGTAATTACAAAGTATGTAATCACATTTGACATTTTTTCTTTGTAGTTTTATAAAGCTAATGTTAAAATGATGTCTTTTTAATACAAAATACCTCACAAAACAATTTTTGCACTATTAAGTCAATCCTAGACTCATGCAAGGTGGATACCTCAACAATTTCTAAACCTATGTGAGTTTGCTGACACTACACAAAATGTCAGAAAAGCAATGAAACAAAGATTTTTCATGTGTTGGTCACATTCTTTCTAGGTTCATTGACTTTTCTATTTTCATTAATGAATATTGTTTTTTTAAAGTACAGAGTGCTTTTTATTAGAAATGTGTTTGCAGATGACATGGAAGGAGTTCGCAGATGAACTAGGAGGAGTGGCTGACTCACATGAGGGCTGCACAGCAATTCAGTAGGAACTTAACAGGCTGAAGAGGTAGGCCAACAAATAACTCATGAAAGTGCAAAATCCTGCGCCTAAGAAGGAACAGCTCCTGGCATTAGGACATCCTTAGGGCCACCCAGCTGGAGAGCAGCTTGACAGAGAAAGACCTGGGAGTCCTGGTAGGCACCAAGTTGAACACGAGTCATGAATATGCCCTTAATGCTAAGAAGGCTAACAGTATTTTGGGCTGCATTAGGCTAAGTGTCACCAGCAGGACAAGAGGGATTATCCATCCAGTCTATATAGCACTGGCCGCTCCTGGAGTACTGTGTCTAATTCTTGGTTCCCCAATACAAAAGAGACATGGCAACATTGGCAAGAGTACAACAGAAGGCCACATAGGTAATCATGGGACTGGAGTACCTCTCCTACAAGGAGAGGCTGTTCAGCCTGGTGAAGAAAAGGCTCAGGATGGAACCTCATCAATGTGTATAAATACACCAGGGAAGGTGTAAAGGGGATGGAGCCTGGCTCTTGTCAGTTGTGTCCATTGCCAGGGCAAGAGGAAAAGGGCACAAACAAGAGGTTCCCTCTGAACATCAGGATGCACTTCTCTACTGTGCGGGTGATAGAACACCAGCACAGATTGCCCAGTGAGGCTGAGAAGCCTCCCTCCTTGGAGATCTTCAAAAGTCGTTTGAACATGGTCCTGGGCAAGCTGCTATAGGTTTTTCTTTGAGCAGAGGGGACTCAGCCAGGTGACCTCTAGAGATCCTTTCCATACTCATCTATGCTGAAATTTTGTGCATTTGAATCTATACATTTTTGCCAAGTGCTTCCACCATTCAGTCTTCAGCTATGTACTACAGTCAGTTTATACTCATTAAGAAAAACTGCTTGTTTAAATCTAGGTTTTCTTCATTTGGTATATCAGCACCTATTACTTCTGTAAATAATCATTAACATACATTCATTTCCAAAGACTCTAAAGAGACCTATTTTTATATTGCTTTTGATTAATTCTAAAGGCACATTTCTGTCTTAGAGTATTGGAATGCTTTCATTTGCATGAAGTCTCAGTGTAATCAGTGGAAACAGATAAAAGAAAGTCTATTATTTAGTATGAGCAAGAATTGCAAAGCCAGGGTGAGACAAATTGAGCAATTATTCACAGAAACAGAATCTATAATACATGCAACATTAGCAATTGATTTTAAATATTCTTCTTAATATTAAAAATAACAAATGGAAAAGTAGGAGTCTTCCTAAAAGGATAGTTTTTGTTTTTTTGTTTATTTGTTTGTTTGCACATGACATCTTCTTCAAAGGATTTTTTTAAACTATATTTCTGAGCAAATAGTTTTACCATGAAATACTGACATGACCTTAAATACAGTATTGCAACTGCGACAATAGTATATCTGCAAACAACTACCAAAGGCAATAAAGTAAGACACTAATATAAATTGTTTTAAAATGGCATATAGATATGTATTTGGAAAAAAAAATATTATGTGGAGAAGAAATGCTAAATCATGGAAAGGATATGTAATAAATGCCAACTTGCAGAGCTATAAGATTTACTGCAAAATCTCAATGCAACTTTATTTTTCCGTAGAGCAAGATGAAGCTATTACCAAATTCCATGCCAAATCTTATGGATTGTCATGATAAAGTGATAATAAATTGACATTTATTGTGCCAAGTCATCAAATGGGTTTTCTGCTTTCCTACACAAGATAAGATGTATTAAATCCTATGTTAGTATTTCCCCATCTTTTTTACAAACACAGCTGGCAGATGTTTATTTCATATAGACCTGAACTGTAATACCAAAATTATGTATTTATATATAAGCACTAAACACTTCTACTTTGCAAATCACACAATCTTTGCAAAATTGCAAATCTTGAGTTTCAATGTTGATATTGTGGTGGTTTTACTTTGGTGGGCAGCCAAGCTCCATCCCAGCCACCTTCCCACTCCCCCTCCTCAAAGAGAAAGGGGGAGAAAATATTATCCAATGGGCTTAAGGGCTGAGATGAGGATGGGGAGATTGGTTAACAATTATTATGATGGGCAAAACAGACTTCAAGTAGGGAGATAGTAAGATTTATTGCTGATTACTAAAAAGCTAGAGAAGTGTGAAATAAAGGAAAGATACTGAAAAAACCTCTCCCCCATCCACCCTCTTCAACCTCCACCCCACCGAGCTGTGCAGGGGAATGGGGAATGGGGGCTGTGGTCATTCCCTGATGCTTCGTATCTGCTACTCCTTCACATTCACTCTCTGCCCCTGCTCCACGTGGGGTCTGTCCCATGGGCTGCTGTCCTTCCTGAACTGAGCCTGCGGGGGCTGCACACAGGCTGCAGCTCTTCAAGGACTAATCCAGATATAGGTCCGTCCCACGGGGTCCAAACATCCATCCCCCAGGAGCAAACTGCTCCAGCACGGGTCCCCCACCGGTGGGGGCAGCTCCCCCCAGACCCCCTGCTCCACGTGGGCTCCTCTCCACGGGCTGCAGCTCCGGCCCGGGGCCTGCTCCTGCGGGGGCTCTCCATGGGCCGCAGCCTCCTCCAGGCCACATCCACCTGCTCCAGCGGGGGCTCCTCCACCCATGGGGGGGCTGCAGCGTGGAGATCTGCTCCATGGGGGACCCATGGGCTGCAGGGGGACAGCCTGCTCCACCAGGGGCCTCTCCCTGCACAGCCCGCAGGGGAACTGCTGCTGCCTGCCTGCAGCACCTCCTGCCCTCCTGCGGCACTTCTCTTGGGAGCTGCAGGGCTGCTTCTCTCACGCTTTCACAATCCTCTCTCTCTCGGCTGCTGTTGCACAGCAGTATTTTCCCCCCTTCCTTAAATCTGCTCCCCCGAAGCCCACCCAGCAGCACTCCCTGCCTCGGCTCTGGCCAGCAGCAGCTCCTTTTTGGAGCCATCTGGAGCTGGCTCTGCTCTGATGCTGACAAGATGGGGCTGCATTCATTTCCAAACTGGCTGTCCTAAAGGCCTTCACCTTTGCATTACATTGAGGCAGCGGTGATCTCAGCCTTATTGTAGTTCTCTGCGTAATGTAGCTCCCAAAAGAGATCCCAAGGTCCAGAACAGACATGGAAATAACTGGGGGGTTGTAAGGAAAACAATTGTATTCCATCCTACAGCAACACCAGAGCTGTCTGGAGAGTTTAGGAGTCATCTGAATTTTGTTATTTGTGTTTGATCTGAACTAAGGAAGAAAGGACCAGTTACTAGAAAAGAATGCATGCCTGACAATGATACAACCAGATGGGAGGCTGCTTGATCTGGGTCTGTGGGTTTTGGATCTGTATGCTGTTGAGGAGATTGTTGGAATTCTGATTACAGAATAAAGAACCTCCAGAAAGTGCAGGACGCCAGTGCTGGATGGAGAGCACGGCTCACACTTTGACGCTTCCTGGGACTGCCTAGCACATTAACAGGTCTCGGCCCAAAATGGCTGTGCTTCAAAAAGGTTGCCCTCTCTCAAGCATTTGCTGCTCTGCACTTCCTTTTCTTTCACTGGAGAGTCAGATCAATTGGTTGCTTTGCACTAGGACATGTTCCTTGGAAAGCTGCTTAAACTCTCTTCAAACCCTGGACTACCTGGGAATTGATTGCTTCCTCTAACTGGCACTGATGCTGTAGCTGGATCCCTCGAAATCCCATTTGACTGCTTCTGCTTCCTGAGCAGGTGACAGAAACTTTCACAACCAGAGAGCAGAGAAGAAGGAGTTGGACTTCTGCATAGGGGAAATATTTGGAAGTTTTGAAGATGTTTCCCCTGCTCAGCTGCCAACCCGACGTTAACCAATCACCTGATCTTTTGCATTCCAGCGTGAGGAAGGTTTTAGCAATTCGTGTCAATAGAGAGCTTGAAGGGAAATGCGTTCCTTTCATACATTGTAAACTTTGATTCTTGCCCTATTTGGAAGACTGAGCCATTTATGACACCAGCAAAAGTCTCAAATCAGTTAGGAAGGAAAGTTAGTTCTGAAAATACTCAGTCACCTCTGTGCATGCCAAACCCTTAATGGCACTGTGCAAAACGCAGATTGCAGTGATGAATCGCGTTGTGGAATGAATGGCAACATACATATTTGGCTCCAGATCCAAAAGGTCACTTCTTTGGCCATTTTATTTAGGGTAGCACTCCCCTCCCCTCCCATTCCCTCCCTGGCACATTCCTTACTTCCCACCAATACCCACCCCCTCCCTCCCCTCCCCTCCCCTCCCCTGAATTCCCCTCCCCTAAACACCCCTCCCCTAAAATCCCCTCCCCTCCCCTAAACTCCCCTCCCCTAAACTCCCCTAAACTCCCCTAAACTCCCCTAAACTTCCCTCCACTAAACTCCCCTAAACTCCCCTAAACTCCCCTCCCCTAAACTCCCCTAAACTCCCCTCCCCTAAACTCCCCTAAACTCCCCTAAACTCCCCTCCCCTCCCCTAAACTCCCCTCCCCTCTCCTCCCTTCCCCTAAACTCCCCTCCCATCCCCTAAAATCCCCTCCCCTCCCCTAAACTCCCCTCCCCTCCCCTAAACTCCCCTCCCCTAAAGTCTCCTCCCCTAAACTCCCCTCCCCTCCCCTAGACTCCCCTCCCCTCCCCTAAACTCCCCTCCCCTCCCCTAAACTCTCCTCCCCTCCCCTAAACTCAACTCCCCTCCCCTCCCCTAAACTCCCCTCCCCTCCCCTAAACTCCCCTCCCCTCCCCTAAACTCTCCTCCTCTCCCCTAAACTCCCCTAAACTCCCCTCCCCTCCATTCCCCTAAACTCCCCTCCCCTCCACTCCTCTAAACTCCCCTCCACTCCACTCCACTCCACTCCACTCCACTCCACTCCACTCCACTCCACTCCACTCCACTCCACTCCACTCCACTCCACTCCACTCCACTCCACTCCCCTATGCTCCTCTACACTTCCCTCCTCTGCACTCCCCTCCCTAAACTCCCCTTCCCTAGACTCCCCTCCCCTACACTCCCCTAAACTCCCCTCCCCTACATTCCCCTACACTACACTCCCCCAAACCCCCCTACACTACACTCCCCTGCACTCCCCTCCTCTATGCTCATCTCCCCTGCACTCCCCTCCCCTGCACTCCCCTCCCTACACTATCCTCCCCTACACTCCCCTCCCCTACACTCCCCTACACTCCCCTCACTATCCTACACTATCCCAACACTATCCTACACTAGCCTACTCTCCCCTACAATGCCCTACATGCCCCTGCCCTGCCCTGCCCTTCCCTCCCATTCCCTCCCCTTCCCTCCCTTTCCCTCCCCTTCCCTCCCATTCCCTCCCCTTCCCTCCCTTCTTGTCCTTTTTTTTTCCCCCTCTCTTCTCTTCTCCCCTCTTCTTCTCCCCTCTTCTCCTTCCTTTCACGGATCTGAACGCAGAAGGGGGAGAAGCGTAACTCCACATCGCTTCAGTCGCTCTGGCAGCTTGTGTCACTGGCTGATCCATGGGAATCCATCAGCAGCAATCGGAAGCGTTCCAGCTGCTGTGGGACCAGTCAGGGAACAGTCTCAAACTGGGAAGCGCTGACTTCCTTCCTTCCGCGACTCAGACAGGTGACTTTCAATTTCGCCCTGGCTGGGTTGTGTCCCCTTGCTCTGTCCCCACCTACACTGCAGTTTGGTTTAGAAGCAGCAGCACGGTTTGGAAGTAGTTCCACTACTTCCATTTTCGGTGATTTGGCTTGGCTCGCCAAGTGGTTTCTGTCAACAGAACACAAGAAGGAGATTTTGATTAGAAACAACTACATGAGGAGCTCCTTTCCACATGGGCAATGAATATTTATCCTTTCCTAATGGAGACTACAGTGTAAGAGATAAGGACAGATCATTCCGAGAGATTTTTCAGAGAATTGTCCCTTGGGGGTGCTTAGTCCAGAGGACCAGAGTTCATCTGTCCAAAGTACACCATGGAAGCACTCTGAATTACTTCCTAACAGAAGCATGGCCTTACCATGTCGGATAGGGCTTTGGCTGGTTTCAGTGTTCTTCTTCACTTCATAAATACCTACATTAAGTACTGTCCTATCAAGCAAATACCTTATTCTCTTGATATCTCTGAGTTGATGGAAGACCCAAGACACTTGGCTCTTCACATCATTGGAAGAACCAAGTGTACTTCTAATATTCACAGCTTCGGAGGAAATGGAGATGAGGTTGAGAGTGGATGAAAAACACCAAGTGTTCTTCCCATCTTCACAGCTTCTAAGCAAGTGGAGATGAGGCTGTGCAAGAACCAAACAAACTGCTGATCCAGAAGCAGCCTAAAGACTGTCTTTAACCAGGGCCTTGCATTCTTCATCTTTCTACCATTACTCGCCTTCAAGGGCATGATCCTTATCTTATTGACTTCCTACCACTACAGCAACACACCTGCCTCTCTCACAAAAGTTACGGGTGGGAACTGGAAATATTCACCAGCATTCTGTATTTCACTCCTCATCTCAATTCTCTTTTGGCCTGCGAAGCTTTTCAGATCAGAGATGAAGATCAGATGTAATCTGGAGTTTGGGATACTGCAAAGGAAAAGAAGAATCATCCTGAGAACTCTTTTCAACCTCACTTGCAAGCGCCAAAGTCAAGAATACCAAAAGGAAAAAGGATGCCACTTGATCATGGTAAGCATAAATCTGAGCACAGGTCTCCTCTAACTGAAGCGAGGTTAAACAGGTTCCAAACCAGGTTAAGGAGCACACCCACAATCATTTCCATAAAACTGTGTTTTCAAACAAATGGTTTCAAGATTTAGATTTTCTTACAAGCGACGAATGAAAAATAAATAAAGAAAAAAAAAAATGACCAGGACATGCAGTCTAGCTTACTCTAGCTTACTTTGCCTAGTTCAGAATCTGCGTCTTGGGTCACAATCAGGAAGCAGCATTGTGCAGAAATGCCAAAGCCTCCCCAGACTTGTTCTATCTTCATCAACAAGGGCTTTGATACCGCTGCCTCCTCAGCAACATCGGCAATTGACTAGGAAAGTTGGTGTCCACCAGGTCAAATCAGGACTCGGAAATCCCCCTTGCCACAACTGCACACTTGCACCAGAGTTGGCAGGTCAGAGCGATGGACAGAGAAGCATCTAGAAGAGTGTTAGAAAACAGACTTTAGAACAGATTTCCATCAGCCCAGGAACAATTACTTGCTCATCCCTTCAGACCGAACTCGAAGTAGAAGCAGGTGATCCCAAGCTGCATTCCTGACATCTATGCTGCAAAGTCATCAAATGTGACATGTTATTCTACCAGTCTGTAATGAACATAAACAAGAGTTTGAGTTGAGGATGTTGGTTTAGAATCAAGCTCAAAGTGTTAGTCCTTGGATATGTTTTTGTCTGCAAGTGTTTTCACTGTTTCCCAGACAATGTCTCCAGCAAGCTAGCTGTTTGTTTCATTTGTTCTGTTCTGTTTTGTTCTGTTCTGTTTTGTTTTCTCAGTAAGGTTTCTTAGAGAGATAAGATTGAAGTGATCGTATTGCATGCCCATCCATCCCTCCCCTTTGCTTGTCCAGAGCTTTTACCTTGTCTACCACGATGCATGAACTTGGTCATAGGCACAGTTGTTTCAAAGACATTCTGCTGCTCGACCTGTTGTGAAAAGAGAGAGCTAAGTATTTGGACGAGAACATGCTTCCACCTGCACTATGACCTCCACAACTAGATATGGAGCCATATCAGCCAGAAGGAAGTTTCCTTCACAGCTGCTGCTTCTTACACTATCTGGACTCTTACTTTTACTCTTACTTGCCTTTCCTGCATTAGCACAAAAAAAATAAAAAAATAAAAATTTTGGAGATTACCTTTGCCATCTGATGTCTTCGTTTCCAGAAACTACCCTGAATCACCTTTATGAGAACTGTCCCACACTGCGAGCATGGGTGTTGCAGTCAGGCCAGATATGTCCCTTCTACGTCAATAACCAAATCTGTCAAGTTAAGAACATGGAATGAATGAAAAGGAAATCCTTCTATTTTGATCTGAGTTCACTTTTTTTTTTTTTTTTTTTTTCTAGACCAAGAAGAACCAGCAAAAGTCGGGTGAAAAATGAAATGAAAAATGTTAAGGCCAGGCAGCTTGCTCACTGCAAGTGCTAATCTGAAAGCAGATGGAGTGCATCTTCATACACTCCATCCTGAGACACTCCACTCAACAGGCCAGCCCAGCTGATGAAGTGCATTGCTGTCCTGAAGTTTCATGTGATGGGCTACTTTTAAGTCTCTTGTTTATGCTGTCGTACTTGAGGTCTATGGCAGGACCACAGCACACTCTTATTTGTCTACCCTTCTTTCTTGATCGTGTGTGGGAAAGAGAGAACGTGCAGAGGCCCTCAGCCACATGTTGCACCTGTCACTCTGTGCAGCTACATCACTGAGCCAAAGTACCAAACTTCATGCTTGTGAAAGGACTTGACACAAACTACAGAAATCTAAAATGAAGCATCCAAACACTTACAGAAGGGTGGGCCCTCTCGATGCACCTCAACGTGGGATCCACAAGTCCTCCCGTGGTTTCATCCAGCACACTTCTCTGTCCCTCCTCGCTCAACTTGCTCAGAGGCAGCTGTTCCCAAGGTGTCACAGTGACATCATTCAATTCTGTTGCTGAAGTCATCACCGTAGGCCCCTGGCAGCGGCAACACAACACTCTCTGTTGCTAATGCGAATGTCTCAGAAACAAGTAGAGAAGTACCACTCTCCCCAAGCTGACTTGAATTGGAGTAGTTCCAAAATTATTCTCTGCCCCCCTACATCTGTGGAAGGTGTGTGATCAATCTTTTCCTTAAGAAAGGATTACAAGCCAAAAAAAGCTTGCTTCTGATACGTTCCCCTTACTTTTAGAGCTGTTCACCTTTGATTTCCAAGGAAGAAAAAAGAAGGTGAAATCAACAATTCTCCTCCTCCGAGTTGGGAATAGGAAATAAGCCCAATTATTTAGGAAGCCTGAAAAAGGAAACTATACATTTCCTTGTTAAACACCTTGTTGCTTCTGAAAACTTATCCAGTCCTTTGCAGCTGCAGTGCTTTTCGGTGGGTGGGCAGCCGAGCTCCATCACGGCCACTCTCTCCCTCCCCCTCCTCAAAGAGAAAGGGAGAGAAAATACGATGCAAAGGGCTCAAGGGTTGAGACAAGGACAGGGAGATGGCTCAACAAGGATCGTGATGGGCAAAGCAGACTCAGCATAGGGAGACAGGAAGATTTCCGGCCTAACTACTACTACTCCCAGGCTAGACAAGTGAGAACCAAAGGAAAGAAACCAAAACCACCTTCCTTCCCCCCATCTGAGCTCTTCCAGCTCCTCCCCCCGTGCAGCGCAGGGGAACAGGGGGACTGGACTGGGGGTTGTGGTCAGTCTGTAGCACTTCATCTCCACCACTCCTTCTCGGTCCCTCTCTGCCCCTGCTCCACGTGGGCTCCTCTCCACGGGCTGCAGCTCCGGCCCGGGGCCTGCTCCTGCGGGGGCTCTCCATGGGCCGCAGCCTCCTCCAGGCCACATCCACCTGCTCCAGCGGGGGCTCCTCCACCCATGGGGGGGCTGCAGCGTGGAGATCTGCTCCATGGGGGACCCATGGGCTGCAGGGGGACAGCCTGCTCCACCAGGGGCCTCTCCCTGCACAGCCCGCAGGGGAACTGCTGCTGCCTGCCTGCCTGCAGCACCTCCTGCCCTCCTGCTGCACTCGCCTGGGGGGCTGCAGGGCTGCTTCTCATGCCTTGCTTTCTCAGCTGCTGTTGCTCAGCAGGTTTTTTTGTTGTTTGTTTCGGTTTTGTTTGTTTTTGTTTGTTTGTTTCATTTTTGTTTCTTCTTTTCCTTTCTTGCAAATGCTCTTCCAGAGGCCCAGCCATCATTGCTCACTGGTTTGACTGGCCAGTGGAAAGTCCCTTTTGGGGCCAGATGAAAATGGCTTTTAGCTATCATGGAGCAGCTGCTGGACTCCTCTCCTGGAGGCCACCTGGGCAGCTCCACCACTTTTCACATAAACCCAATATATTTTCTCTCTTCTGTATTCTTTTTCCCATCAACTTTTACACTTACATATTTTCACAGTGTCATTAAGTATATTTTCAGTAAAGTCTGCCTCATGTGCATAGGCCTCCACATCATGGAATGGAAGATTCTTGCAGCTTACTCTCTGTATTTTATTTATTTTATTTTATTTTATTTTATTTTATTTTATTTTATTTTATTTTATTTTATTTTATTTTATTTTATTTTATTTTATTTTATTTTATTTTATTTTATTTTATTTTATTTTATTTTATTTTATTTTATTTTATTTTTATTTTTTTAAATTACCATTGGTTTAGAAGCTTTGACAATTAATGTTTTATGTATTATATGTTAACCATACCTTTTATTTTCTATAACATTTTTGTAACTCTTGATTTCTTAATTATCTTTTGTTTTATATGTGCATTTGTAAATTGCATGTGCTACTTCCAAAATCAGAAAGCATCAAATTTAATTAAACATTTTCCTGTACACTTATTTAGTATTCTTCTGGTGAAGGTGTAACAAGAAAATGAAAGTAAATACTACTTGATTGAGTCTGTGACATTTTTGCTAAGGATGCAACTATGATCTGATAATGGCTTAGTCATGACAGCTCTGGTTGATATGTAGAAAACAGATTGTGTGTGCATGGTATGAGATAATACATATGCAGAAAAGATAAAATGATGGACTCTATATTAGCTCTTGTCACTCAGAAAAGGTATTTGAAACTCAACATGCAGAGTTGTCTGAGAAGATCAGCACAGTACGTATCACTAGTCAAAAAGATCAATAGAATTAGGAATTGTCATGGAAATGCATTATCTATTATTATGCTACTGTGAAATATGTGATATGCTAGAAAAGAAAAGTAATTAGAATAATCAAAGATAAAGAGTGATTTTAATAGAAAAAGAGGCTAAATAAAGTGTAACTCCAGTTTGGAAAACAGACAACTGGGTTATGTTGTAATTGTGAGTCTGCAAAGTCACAAAGAGCATGCAGCTGTGGGAGAGGGGTTGCATTCCCTGTTTCATGTAACACAGGGCAGTTACAAGGAACCAGAAGAGTGCTGTTTTCCTCTGATATCATTTGAAGTGGCTCAGCTTATGCTGAGTTAAAACTGGTTGACCATACCAGTTTTAAACAAAGAGAAATAGATTTTTAAATCATGGCTGCAAACAACTTGTGCACAATGCTGTAATAGCAAAAACATAATGGGTCTTTCAAATGCAAATGCACAGGTTCAGAGACAGCCATGTGGAGTAGTGATTATTAAATATGAGACCCACTGACAACTTCCCCCCTCAAAAAGGTCCTGTGCAGTGGTAGCCAGAAAGTTAACAGAAGTCTGTGCTTGCCCCATCTTCCTTAGCTGGCTCTGCAAGCTGCTGTAACAGATAGGCTCCTGAGAAAGGGGCATCTTCAGCTTCATCCAGGCTGGTAATTCTCATGACAAGCATGAGTACATAGAATATTTTCATAACTGTTCATGTCCAACAGTAAATTCTTAAGCCAACTACTGCAAAATGTTATAGATGTACAGTAGAAAAGAAAAACAATTTGTCAATTTCTCACTTGTATTAAATCTAGTATGTCAGCTAAATCCTCTTTGGACAATATTTTTTTGTTTGTTTGTTTTCAGAATGAGTGTTGCAGATGGAATTTTTACACAGGTCTGATTTATCAGCACTTTAAGTTTTATTAATTCCTTTATGATAAATATGATAAATCAAAAATTAGATATGTGATTTTTTCTTTAATCATCAGTTAATTATTAGCCTATTTAACAATAATTTGGTCATGCTTGCTACAATCAAAACAATGACTTATATAGAGATTCATAAATGGAAAAGTTCACACACAAAACTTATAGCAAGATATTGAGAATTTCTATACAGAAAGGTATTAAGGATTTCTATACAACAAGGAATCAAGGATTCCTATACAGTAAGAGGTTAAGGATTTCTGTATTACAATGGACTGGGTATTTCTAAACTTGGTTGTGCTCTCAAGAACTTTTCCTCTTTTGGTGAATTACTCACCCTACTCTGTGTCAGTGGACAATCATAGGATCTTGAGAAGTCAGGCCTCTAGTGAATTACTCACTTTTCTGTAGGTTGGCATATACTGTGAATGATCAATGAACTTGCGCTTTCCCTGAGTTAGTGTGGTTACTAACACTATAAAGGGTAACAAGGACTATTAACAAGGATTCACACAATGTTTGCATACATACAGAACTTTTCCCAATATATATGACCAGTTCCAGTAGTCTCGTTGGAATGTATTTTGATGTGAACAAATTTTGTTCTGTATCTAAACAAGTGTCTTGAGCTTTAAGCATGTTTCTTTCACAAATGAAACCCTGTTCTCAAACAATGCATGCATTCACATCAATTGTTTACCATTTGTTGCTGTTTTATTGGGCCCATACTCTGTGTTCTAACGGATAGAGTACAGTCTCATTATGATTTAATGCTAGCAGAATAGTTGGGTAAATGGTATGCACTGAAGCATTGCGTAGTGTTAAGACAAAAGCTGTGGCCTTATTCTTGAAAGGGTCATATCTAAAACTGACTAAATAACACCACAAATTTGAATGTCATTTCAAATTTGGTTACATTCTGTTGATACTTTTTCAGTTCCATAGATTTTTGTAAGTATGCTTCGTTTCTGTGCATGACCATGGTTGAGAAGTTCAAATTTCTTATTAAAATTTATTCTCAAATGGCCACTCAAACGTTTTCTAAGAGTAGTAGCATTATTAGAGTCTGAGACCACAGCACAAATGCAGCATTTCCATTTGCCATTCTGTGGAGTGTTGTAAGAGGAAATAGAGATTCATTTTGGCATTCCTAACAGGTTGTCCTGTTAAAAAGAAAGATAAATTCATTATGTTCTAATTTATATTTATTTATATTTATCCTAGGAGAACAAACACTAAGTTCTGATCATGCTAACATAAGTTTTCAGTTATCTCTTTTAAATGATGTTTTCTTAATTATATTTAGTAATAATTGCCAAATTTTGCTTCTCCAGGCTGGAGGACTGCAGAAGCCAGTCCATGACAATAAGCACAAACTAAATTTAATATTTTGTGTTCTCTTTCATGGTTAGATGAGGACCAAAAGCAACAAAAGAAAAGGAGAAAGAAAGAAAGAAAGAAAGAAAGAAAGAAAGAAAGAAAGAAAGAAAGAAAGAAAGAAAGAAAGAAAGAAAGAAAGAAAGAAAGAAAGAAAGAAAGAAAGAAAGAAAGAAAGAAAGAAAGAAAGAAAGAAAGAAAGAAAGAAAGAAAGAAAGAAAGAAAGAAAGAAAGAAAGAAAGAAAGAAAGAAAGAAAGAAAGAAAGAAAGAAAGAAAGAAAAAGAAAGAAAGAAAGAAAAGGAGAGAAAGAAAGAGAAAAAGGGAAAGAGAGAGGAAGAGGAAGTAGAAGATAAAGAGGCAAAGGGAGAGAGGGAGGGATGGAGACGGGGACAGGGACAGGGACAGGTACAGGGACAGGGACAGGGACAGGCAGAGGCACAGTTAGAGAAGAAGACAAAGACAAAGACAAAGACAAAGACAAAGACAAAGACAAAGACAAAGACAAAATGACAAAGAAAGAAAAGAGGAATAGGAAAGGGAAGGGGAAGGGGAAGGGGAAGGGGAAGGGGAAGGGAAAGGGAAAGGGAAAGGGAAAGGGAAAGGGAAAGGGAAAGGGAAAGGGAAAGGGAAAACCCACCTTGCTTAAAGAAGAAATATACCAGAAATATCAGACATGCATTAATGTAACTCATATACTGCCATTCCCCATGTTTATTGTAAAATGCATGCATTTTTACTGTTCCCAATGATGAGGTTTATTTATTGTTTTTCTATTACTCATGATGGAATCAGAGCTTTCTGTCCTGAAGGGACAACAGTGATCACTAGGTCTTGATCTCTGCATAACACAAAGCAGAAAACAGCTTTCAGTTATTTGTATCAAGTCTGTGACTTCTGTTTGAGCTGTATTCCATAACTAAGGTGAAGAAATTCTTGCTAGTTGTATGTCTCAAACTATTATCCAGCTAAATCCATTTTAGTTATTATTTCAGTTGTGCTGAACCTGTGTAATTCCAAATCATATGTCTTGCAGAGCGCACTTCACTGGTGATCTGTGAAAATGATTGTGCCTGTCATCTTAACACCAGGTCCAACAGCAAATACAGTGGCTGAGCTAGGCAAAGCTTTCTTCTAAATTATTTTTATTGGGCTGTGCATAGCCCAGCTGGTATAGAGTTGTACATAGACCACCTACTTACGTAGGTTCTGTATTGCATATCATATAGTTTGATTAAAAACAATACCAATTGAATTGCACGTGCCAGCGGATAGTATGCAAAGGTAACAAAATTATATTCCATCTTCCATTTTATGAAGCCAGAAGGAATTTAATTTGTGACCTGTGTCACTGGAAATCTGATGTGGTCTTAGAAGAAAACATATCAATTGAGATCTTGTAAAAGAACGAATCATAGCATCCTTAGCTCTACCACAGTACATTACTCTTCTGAAAAATCATTTTGTTCACTATTCTGCATGTACATTGCATCAGGAATTTGAAAAATTACTTTCATAATTAAATTATTTCTGAAAATCGGAAAGGCATATTTAGTCCCTGATAGCAGTATGGCAGTGTTCAGTAACCTTGAAGGCAGAGTCTGTTGATCTCTACATTTCAGGAACCACAACTGAGGAAAATGTGCAGAGGGTAAATTTTATTTCTATGTCTAATTTTATTTCTTGTAAAGAGCTATGTCAGAGAAGCAGGAATTCAGGCAATTATGAAGTGAGCTCCACTTCTTTCCCTGAAGAGGTACTTTTGCATTCTCTTGATGCAAACAGTGGTGGGACGAAGAATTCATGTCTCAGCCTTCTCCAGTCTATTTTCATATGAAGAGAGAAAAATTATTTACACTGCTTTCCTTCAGAGTAACTGCAGCCATTGAGCAGCTTTTGAGACATGCTACAGTTGACAGCTGAGGGAATTTCTCTTTGCAAAATCTTGCTAGTAGGAGTTGTCCAGAAGGCAAGATGTTCACTTCAGTGTTAGTGTAAAATTGCTGAAAATAAAAATTGCTAAAGAATTGCTGAAATTTAAAATAAACAAACAAAATTATATATTGCAGTGCTTTGGCTGTAGTTGTCTTCCCATTATATTTCAGTACAAATACAAGCCACATAATGCAACTTCCAAGTCTACATCTGCAGACTTCTAAGGTATATTATAAAATATCATTGATCTTACATGAGAAGATGATTTGCTATAATGTGTAATGTAATGTAGCAGTCAAGAATTCCATAGATGAAGATATCTCTCATGTTTCTTTACATGTCCATCATGTATCTTTTTCCAAATATATATATATATTTATACACACACACACACACACATATACACACAGAATTCATAAAAATCTGAGCAAGAGACAGCTCCAAACTCTAGTTAAAACCTAACAGGAAATTCTAAGCTTAAGGATATTTCAGAAAATTACATCTATATTTTGCCAGTGGCTGCCTCTGTTTTTCCTGAGAACAATAGAGACTTTGCAGGGGCCTTTTTCAGACATATCCTGTTCATATCCTGAGCTCTGATTTATAATCTGTGAAGCTAAACTTAACATGATGCCATGCCCTTGGGCATTTTGCATGTTCTAAGCACATAGCCAACCTATTGCCACTGCACAATTACATGGCTTCTGGCTTGGATCTGTCTCCTGGGAGAGTAGTTCATAACACAGTATGATGAGCACAGATTCTCTTGCAAAAGAAACTAGGAACACAGTCAGATAACTGATTCTGTGATGACTTTATGCTTTGCTTTAACAGTAATATTTTCAGGAAGTCCTTAGAGGCATAAATTCCAATTTTTATTTTATTTTATTTTATTTTATTTTATTTTATTTTATTTTATTTTATTTTATTTTATTTTATTTTATTTTATTTTATTTTATTTTATTTTATTTTATTTTATTTTATTTTTTAAGGAATGAGGCTCCTATTCTTAAGAGACATAATTGATTTATAAGTTTTGTGAGCTTTTATGAATTTATGTAAATACCTGAAGATGGTGCAAAGAAGATGAAGCCAGGCTCTGGCCTGAATATTGAGCCCTGGGGGGAGTGGCTCAGGGAGCTGGGGTTGTTTAGCTTGCACAAAAGAAGGCTCAGGGAAGACAATATTGTACTTTACAGTTAAAGGAGGTGGTATCAAGGTGAGAATTGGGCTCTTCTCCCAAGTACCAAGTGACAAGACGAGGCAAAATGGCCTCAAGTTGTTCTAGGGGAAGTTTAGATTTAGGAAAAATTTCTTTACTGAAAGGGTTGTGTGGCTTTGGAATAGGCTGCCAAGGGGAGTGGTTGAGTCACCTTGAGGTCTTCAAGAAACATGTAAATATAAGACTTAGTGGTAGGACTTAGGGTTTAGTGGTAGACCTATCAATGCTTGGTTAAAGGTTGGAGTAGATAAACTTAGATGTCTTTTCCAACCTGAATGATTCTGTGATTTTATGATTCTATGATTCTAGCTCCCACCAACTTAAATAAATAAATAAATAAATAAATACTTTTGCTCTGTGGAATCATAGCATCCTAGAACAGCCCATGTTTGAATGGGCCTCAAGAGATCATCTGGTCCAACCTTTCATGGAAAAGAGTAGCTAGATGAAATTATCCATTCAGCTCTTGAAAATTTCTAGTGATGGGGACTCCACTACATATTTGGGGAGGTTGCTCGAGCGATTGATTATTGCCACTGAAAACTTTTCCTTACATGAAAATGATGCAGGTCTGGGGCCCCCACCACAAGAAGGATGTGGAGCTCTTGGAACAGGTCCAGAGGAGGGCCACTATGATGATCAGAGGGCTGGAGCAGCTCTCCTATGAAGAAAGGTTTAGCGAACTAGGCTTGTCTAGCTTGGAGAAAAAAAGGCTTTGAGGAGACCTCATTGTGGCCTTCCAGAACTTGAAGGGAGTGTACAAACAGGAGGGGGAACAGCTGCTTGCATTTGTTGATAATGATAGGACAGGGGGGAATGGTTTTAAACTAAAATGGGAGATTTAGGTTAAATATTATAAGAAATTTTTCACTCAGAGGTTCGTGAGGCATTGGAACAGGTTGCCCAGAGAGGTTGTGGATGCTCCATCGCTGGAGGCATTCAAGGCCAGGCTGGATCCAGATCTGGGCAGCCTGCTCTAGTGGTTGGCAACCCTGCCCAGAGCAGAGGGGTTGAAACTTGATGATCCTTAAGGTCCTTTTCAACCCAGGTCATTCTATGATGTTATGATTCTATGAAAATACTGCTGGTTCAACATATACCCATTGCCCACTGTTCTCTCTGTATGGCTTCTTGAGAAAAGAGAGCCTTTGTCCTCTTTTTAGCCACCTTTTAAGTACTGGAAACTGGAAAACTGTGATGAAGCCATGACCCTTCCCATCTCTAGGGTGAAAAGACCTAACAACTTCAATCTTTCCTCATGGGGCATGTTCTCCAGCAATTTGATCATCTATGTGTCCCTCCTTTGGACCCTTTCCGGTCTGTCCATGTCTTTTTTGAATTACTACAACCAGAACATGCATCATGCCTTGTGTGTCATGCGTGGATGTGGTGTTCTACCTTGCTAGGCAGCTGAGCTCCACCATAACGGCTATCTCACTCCCACTCTTCAGGGGGGAAGAAGAAAAGGAAAGAAACAACTCATGGGTTAAGATAAGGATAATTTAATTAAAGGAAAATAATTATTAAGGGAAAATTATTGTTGAGTAATTTAACTAAAGAAAAAAAAAAAGGAAAAAGGAGGAAAAATGAAAAGGAAAAAGAGGGGGAAAAAATGAAAGAAAAAAAATAGAAAAGGCCATGTGGAAACACAGATGAAAGAAATTTCTCTCTACTTCCCACCAACAAGCAGGAAGTAGACCATGTCCTTGAAGCAGGGCCTCAGTGCACAGGACTGTTGTTCAGGAGGACAGATGTTTTCATGAGATCCCACCTCTCCCCTCTCCTTCCTTTTTCCACCTTTTATTATTGAATGTGACACCATATGGTATTTGGTTGGTTTAGGTATTTTGGTTGCCCTGGTAATTTTCCTTCCTCACCTCTTGCCCACCCCCAGCCTGCTGGCTCGGAGTGTGGGGGGGTGGGGGTGGAGAGGGGTGGTGTTGGAGTCCTGGTGCTGCACCAGCACTGTTTATCAGCAGACACACTGGTGTGATACCAGTGCTCTTCTAGCTACAGGTGCAGAGCACAGCCCTGTATGGAGCACTGCAGTGAAAGTTAATCCCATCCCAACCAGACCCAGCATAGTGGCCCCATGTGCCGAAGTGTCTTGGTAGCACCTGCATGTGCATGCTGCCACCACTGCCCATGTTGGTGGGTCCTGTCCCTGGCACTGCAGGCAGGGAAGTTGAGGATGGGCAGTAGGGACCCTGGGGATGGGGGGCTCAGTGGAGGTGAACACAGAGCAGGCAGTAGGTGCATGGAACGAGTGAGAGAGGGGATGGGAGAAGAACGAAACTATCATACAGGAAACTTAAGAAGTGTTTGGACGACACTCTCAGACACATTTTCTGATTTTTTGGGTTATCCTTTGGGGATACAGGAGTTGGACTCGATGATCCTCGTGGGTCCCTTCCAACTCAGATAGTCTATATTCTAGGATTTCTTTTTAATTCAGTGAAATACACACTGTGTGTAAGCACACACTGTGTGTAAACTGCATTCTCTTCAAGTCCAGGATTGAGTCTGAACAGTGGTTTAAGCTGAATAATAAGGGGTTGTAATAATTGAATGTCTGCGTCATCTAAAATAAGAGCAGTAGGAGTATGGAGAATAACACTTCTGTTTACATTTCCTGATTTTGTACTAATCATTCTGTTTTATAAATACTTTGAGGAAAGGCCAAAGAAAGAAAATACAAATTTTACTAATTCCATTGGGATATCTAAACATAAAAGTTTTGTTGTTGATGATGTTGTTTTTAATATTATAGAGATTTTAACGTGTAAATGTTTTTGCTGATGTAAATACTTCTACACCCCTACAGACTCTCTGTTTCCTTTCTCACTGCCTCATATAAACATGACTTTTCCCTGCTCTCAAAGTATGCCAAAAAGTGCTGTTTAGTGATGAGGACGCTGAATGAATACTGAGAAAATTGGAAAAAGTAGGGAACTGATCTCAGCACTCTGCACCTTTACTCTTTCTGAGATATTAATTTCTGACAAAAAGTTAAACACTGGCTGAAGACTTCCCACCTGAGAATTTAAGGTAAAATTTCTAAACCAATATATTTTTGTGTGTTTGTGTGTATTTTGTTTGTTTGTTTTGGTTTTGGTCTGTGATATAATTTCCCTAGTAAGTTTGCAGCTGCCATAGTAAACACTTAACAAATAGTTTGATATTATATCTAATGATTTTTGACTTTATTAACTCCCTCTGCCTGGATTCATTACCAGTTGGGATGACTTCTATAGTACTAACATAAACAAAACCAGGGCATGTCTTAGGCACTTTCCCAAGTCCGTTGTATTTTAACAGAGCTTCTGGCTTGATATTGGTCCATGTCAAACTGTTCTCATCCAGGAATAACTAATTGTTACTTTCTATACCAAGCATTTTGGGACATACAGCCAGCTTGGTACATGGCACCAGTGACTCACAATTTTTTTGATAGGACTTGAAGCTTCCATAGCACTCTTTAGTTTCTATATGCCAGAAGGAAACAGTTAGAGACAGAGAGGTCTCTTACGTAGAATAGTACAGATAAGGTAGATGGCAAGTGAAGAGTAATATGCTTTAGATATAATGCATTAGGGTTGCAGCAGAGAGACTAGATGCACTTGAAGGTCCATTGGAGCAGATAAGATGTACTTTCAGTAGAGATCTTTTTGAATAACCTGAAAGAATAGTATAAAGATGGCCATCAAGTGCCACAGCACTCATGTAGGACTGTGATTACTACAGTTTCTGAAAAATATTTTGAGAACCTCAGAAATCCAAGGATATAGCAATACAGCACTAATACATGTATGTCTTTTAAAATTTGACAGTCCATTCAGTGTCCCATAACAGAGGCTGTTTTCACTTCCTGATTCTGCACATGTGCAAAAGCAGTTACACTGAAGCACATTTTAAACACATCTGGGAGTATGAGGTATAATTCTCCCTGATTTAGAAAAAATAGCAGTCTAAAATCTTTCCTTCAGTGTACTCTAGTCTGGTACAGCAAAATTAGTTTCATATGAAGCATTTATAATTTTAAATATTAACAATTATGATTACAGATTACTAGAAGATATTCTGTCTCAAACTGGCATTTTAATTTATGCAGTGTTTTCATTAAAATGAAAGATACATATACATACATATATACATACATACATACATACATTACATGTATATATATATAATTTCCTGATCGTACTATCAGATTGTGCTCAAGAGAGAGCTCATGATAAGCATCCTATAATTACATTTAATAGTCTTGGCTGGAAAGAGTAGAGCAGTGTTCAAGGAAAAATAATTCATGATAGATTCTGCAAACTGGTGAGTAAAGTTCCTCTCTGGCTTGGTGCAACTGAAGACAATGGTGTCACACCCTGTTCAGATATAGCCTATTTTGTCTTAGTTTTAGTAGTTTTACTATCACACTCCAATTCCAACCTTGGTTTTGTGATTACTCACTGAGATTACACTAATTAAGTCTGACAAAAAGCCATGTTTGTAGTGGAGTGGATCAACCTAATCAATAAATGCATTGTTATAGACTATGAAGAGCCATATAATCAGACAGACATTTTACACAGCTTCTTGAATTGAGGTAATATGCTACCATAAAAGTACACAAATACTAGTAGAATCATAGAATCATAGAAACACAAGGTGGAAATGACCTACAAGATCATCTAGTCCAACTGTACTCCTATCACCAATACTAACCCCTAAGCTACTAAATCATATCTCATAGAACCTTATCCAGGAGCTTCTTGAATACTGCGAGGGATGGTGACTTCACCACCTCCCTGAACAAGCCATTGCAGTGCCTGACCAGTCCTTGAGAGAAAAAGTTTTTCCTGATATATAATTTAATTATCCCCAGGTGCAACTTGTAGCTGTTTCCTTGAGTCTAATGTATAGGTAAGCAGCATGGTCTAAAGGTCACAGCAGGCAGATGGAAGGCAGAGATTTCCGAGTGTGACTTCTTTCTGTGGGCTCTCAGATCTGCCACCATCTGCCACCTGGACCATGCCACTCAGTGCTGGGCCTAAGAACTGGGTTTTGGGGATCCACTGATAGACACTAGGCACAGGTGAGAAGTCCTCTGTTCCAGAACAACAATGTCTGGAACATTCTTGCTGTACTAATCTGGGATGGAGGGAATGGCTACTTTCATCAGAGAAAGAGTAAGCCTCTGTCTCCCTCACAGTACAAACCCAGGAGACCAATCAGAAAAATGAGGGAGCAGTCTTGGTAATTAAAGTTGGGGAAACTCAACCTTGTGCTGTCCTTAAGCATACTAACAGCCATACCTCTCAGGTACACACAACACTGCTGATTAAAGTCTAAACCAACACTGGATTCTTCACTGGAATACCTTAAAGTTTTTATTTCTACAGATACAAAATGTGAAATGACAGAACTGTTTGGACTAAGGGAGGAAGCTCTAAATTATGTTTGAACCAATTTAGTATACATTCAGGATACACAAAACCCAAGATACTATCTCTGCTACAAATCTAAGGTGATTTCTTATTTGTCTGTTTTGCCAGACACTTGTGTACTGGGTCTGGCTGGAATGTTAACTTTCCCGGCAGCAGCCCATACAGTGCCGTACTCTGTACTTGTAGCTGGAACAGCAGTGTTATCACACCAGTGTTGTGTCTACTGCTGAGCAGCAGTGGCACGGTATTACACCTTTCTCTAACCCTCCTAGGGGGTGGGCAAAAGGTGAGGAGAGAAACATCACTAGGGCAGCTGACCTAAACCAATCAAAGGGATATTCCATACCATGTGATGTCACACTCAGCAATAAAAGGTGGAAACAGGAAGAAGAGGGGAGGGGTGGGCTCTCGTTGAGAAGACCTCGGTCCTCCTCTCAACACCGGCTGCATGCGTTGAGGCCTTGCTTCAAGGACGTGGTCAATCATCGCTCATTTGTGGGAAGTAGAGACTAATTTCTTTCCTCTGCACTTCCATATAGCTTTCATTTATTTTGTTTGTTTGTTTTCCTCCCTTCTTTTTATTTTCCTTTTTTCCCCTCCCTTTCCCCTTTCCCTTTTTATTTCCCCTTAGTTAAATTGTTTAGTTCATGGTAGTCTTTATTTAATTATTATAGTTATTTCCCTTTAATTAAATTATCCTTATCTCAACCCGTGAGTTGTTCTTTGCTTTACTTCTCCCCCTCCTCATCTAAAGGAGGGGGAGTGAGAGAGCGGTTGTGGGGTTTAGCTGCCCAGTACGGTAAAACCACCACAACTTGCTGAAGTATGTTTACAAGAACTCACTTTCACAGTTACAACTTTTTCGTAAGCACATGTTTTAGAGGAATATTGTCATTGTAGTAACCTATAACCTATTTGGTTCAGATATAAACTCAGTTAAACTCAATATAAACTCAACATTTTGCTTGCTGGAACTCATGTGTTTTCTACACATAGATATATATATTTTTTTCACAACATAGGTGCTAATTTTAGGTTGTTTCACAGAAAAATTCAATACAGTAAAAGGGGATTGAAGGCCTAAGTGACCTTTATATATAGCAACACCTTTAATTTGCTAATTTAAGTACTTACAGAAGTACAGATACAGTGCAATGAGCTTTGACTGTCAGAGTATTTATGCACATTGCCCCATGCCAAAGTTTGGTCAGGTACGTTTTTCTTCCTATTACACCTCTCCTATCCAATTTTATGTACTACAGTAACATCTTATCTTGATTCCAAAACATAAACATAAATCTCACTTTAGGGAACAAGTATTGAAATAGTTACATTTTATTTTCAGTCTTCATAACCAAATAGCATAGGGGAAGAGTCAAAGTTTTTGTTAAATGTATCCCAGGAAGAAAAACAAATCTCAATATTTCAAGTTACATTAATAGCACAGTATTTTCTAACTTGTAGCCTGCTTGTACTGAGATTTTAATATAAAACAACAAAATTGTGTACACACAAAAATGAGTAATAAGAATAATTGGACATAGATTACAACTTGGATAGCAAACAGTTCCACACATTTACATCATGGCAATCCAAACTGAATGTTCCCAATCACAGTGAACATCACCTGCATTTGAATTGAAATAAATCCCAAGAATCAGCAATCAGACAACAGCTGCCCAAGTTACTGAATGCAATTAAATGTATAATGAGCCTGAATTCAAGTACTTCTCAGGGCTGTAAGACCATATAAGAATCCATTGCATATATTACTTTTAGATTATTTTTTAGTTCTTGAAGTGTTAGATCTGCTCTGCTAGACCTGCTCAAAGAATCTCTAGTGGTTTCTCATGATAGTACTAAACACAATGCTTGAAACGACAATTAAAACTGATCTAAATACTTCACAGAAAGCTCAGTCAGGTACAATGTTAAGTTATCATGTGATTCTTATCTCAGTTAACTGAAATATGAAATGATTTGATATAAGCTTTCTCCTTTTATAAAGCTACTGTTAAAATATAGTTCAACAAGTAAATTTTGTTCAAAATAAATGATATATTGAAATGTGTACAAGTGCAGTTGTACTTTGACTGAAGTGTTACTTTGTCTAAAAAAGAGAAACACCTCAAGCACTTTTCTCATTGACCTATGACATTATTCCAGATTAGTAAATGTAAAATAAGCAATTCAATCACTTTTTACCTTTAATAACAAGGTCTTATCTAGCGTTGGATTTGTAGATGTAATTCAAAAGGAAGAATTTCATTAACATTTAGGCTCATTGAACTCATAAAGAAATGCATTAAGTTTTGATAAATATTCAGGTTTTTCTAAATGACTTATCTTGTTTTTCTGCTGATTGCTATCTATCTGAACATGAAAAGCACAGAATGAAAATGGGAAAACTAGATAGAAATAATTACAATTTATTATTCCATTTCCTAGGTACTTAAAATATTTTCAAGTGACTGTGTCTTGAATAAATATGGTTTTCTAATGTTTAATAGTCTTGGTAATATAATAAATAAAACTCTTTTCCAAGAATGCTATCGAAATTGAAAAGTGGTTATATAGCCAGGAAATTCCAGAATTAAAATTGGCAAAGGAACTCAGAAGGGATTTCCCTGTGTGTTTTCTTAATGTCATGGTCATCTGACAAAGTATTATTTTTCCTCACAGGACCTATTTCTTCCCTGTTGCTCAGAAAGTATAAGCAGATTTTCAGTGCTTTGTTTTATTCTTGTTAGTTACTGTTTGACATGTTTTTTCTTACATAATAATGAGTAATAATAACCCTGATGACAGGGTTTTTGCTACAAGTGGTTGCATCATTCTTATGACCTAATGCTTACAGATGTAAAAATATTTGATACCCTTCACATTTTGAGAAATGATGAGGAGTTATAGCTTTTCTTTACAAATGAGGATTGGAGGTGCTGATTACAGACAATCTTTCATAGACCTTACCAGTTTTACCTGTATATCCAGTACTTTTCAGTCAGGAATTTGAGGGCCAGTACCAGATTGCAGAAGGAAACATTCTCAGATAGGTACAATCTTTCTTCAAAGTCCTATTTCAACATTTTCTTTTATTCCCTTTTAACATTTTTTTGGCCTCACTCCTATCTATTTTTTCTTACTATGTCCTCATTTAGACACTCTCAGTTTCCAGGTTGTCCAACTAACTACTCCTTAGACATTTTCCCCTCATAGTTCATTATTCAGATGACTTTTTCACACATCTCTCTTTGTTCATTGATGTTACACCTCCAGTTGTCCTCCCAGAGTGATCTCATAACCTATGCCCAGCTGCTCCTATCACTCTACTTTTCCCAGTCTCTCTCATTAAACTTTAATTGATTCTATCTTCATATACCATTTTCCCTCTTAGTGATAATCACCAACCTTCCTGTCCAGTCAGTCCAAAACCGCAGACCTCTAACATTTAGATTAAGATAAATAACTATCTTTTCTCACACTCTCATCATAATTCTGACCCAGTTATTATTTTGCTCACAGTTTGAAACCAGCAGGTCTTCAAAAACCTTTTTTAATTCTGTGAAGTTCCTATAAGGCATTCACTGACATTATGAGAAGGAAATATCTCTAATCACACAGGCTAAATGAAAATACATATAAAAGAAGGCCTTCTGATTTAGTCAAGCACCAATGGATGTTTCTGGATGGACAGCACAGCATTCTCATGCAGGCACTGCCAGATCTCTAGCTCTTCACCTCTAATTTGGGCATTCCAGCTCTTTCCAAGGAAAAAAATTTGCTTGTTTGTTTGTTTCCCATGTTTTTCCTTACTCATATTCAGAGAAACCATTGCGCTGTTCTGGTTGATAATTTCTATAAGTACTCCATCTAATAGTTACTCAGTGTAAAACCTGCTTTCCTAAGTCTTTGTTGTGGTTTAACCCGGCTGGCAGCTGAACGCCACACAGCTGTTCTCTCACCCTCCCCCCTCCCTCTCTGGGACGGGGGAGAGAAACAGAAAGTGAAGCCTGTGAGTTGAGATAAGGACAGTTTAATAAGACAGGAAAATAATAATAACAAAAATAATAATAACAATAATAATAACAACAATGATGATAATAGTACTACTAATAATAATGTGTACAAACAAGTGATGCACAATGCAATTGCTCACCACCCGCTGACCGATGCCCAGCCTAACCCCGAGCAGTCCAGCCCCCCTCCCCTGGCTAGCCACCCCTATATATTGTTTATCATGACATCAGATTGTGTGGAATACCCCTTTGGCTAGTTTGGGTCAGCTATTGTGGGTCTGTCCCCTCCCAGCTCTTGCTGCACCCCCAGCCTGCCCACTGGCAGGACAGAGCAAGAAGCTGAGATGTCCTTGGCTTGGTATAAGCACTGCTCTGTAACAATTAAAACATTGGGGTGTTATCAGCACTCTTCTCATCCTAAGCCAAAACATAGCATTCTACCAGCTACTAGGAAGAAAATTAACTGTGTTCTAACTGAAACCAGGACAGTTTTGCATATTTGCAGGATCTTAAGAAATTGTAAGAATGTTACTAGGCTTCCAAAATTCTAATTTTTAGAATTCTGTGCTTTCAGAAGAATATGCATGCAATCAAATCCTTTCTGATCTTCCCTCTCTAAACGTATTTACATTACTAACTTCCACAAAAATTAAATAAATTAAAAGAAGGGTTGCTTTAAAGATATAAGAGCAAAGTATAAAGGAAGCAACAAGTCTGGATTTCCTTGTAGCCATCAAGTCCACTGCATTAAATGGTACCAAAACTTAGTTATATTTTGCTATGCCAGCCATTGGCATTCCAAGTTATTGTAAAACTAAAACAAACAAACAACAACAACAAAACAGAAAATACATTACTACAGTAGCTTCATGAAGGAAAGAAAGAAATAAAAAAACCATGAATGCACATCCATAAAAAAACAAACAAGCAAAAAAGAACAAGAAAACAAACCTTTTAATTTAGTTTGAAATATTTTAATTCAGTGTGTCCCTTACATTGAAAAAAAGAATTTTGAAAATGTGTTAATGAATCTCTTAATAGGTAAATTGTAACCAATTCTACCAAAATCACTGCTAGTTTCCATAAGATGTGCTATTTTTTTTTCAGTGTATATTTTTCTGTGAATGTTCTGGCAGGAGAACAATCTCTATTTACCTATCACTTTGAAATGTATCACTTAGAAATATTTCCAGGTCTCATAATACTCATGATACACAACTTCTCAGTAAGATATTTCTATTAGTTAAAGAAAAACAAAACAAAACAAACAAACAAAAACCTTTGCCTTCTATTGTCACTCCTGTCTGGAAGAAAGCTGAGATGTGAGATGCACAGAACTGCAGGTATTTCATCAGTAGAAAAATAAGTCACCTGCAGTATTAGAGCTGCCTTTCTGTGGCAGCTCTGAACATACAAATCTGTCATTCCTTGCTCTCTGCTGATGCCATTTTCAGGAATTTAATAATTTGCCAAATATTATCCACTATACCTCCTCAGAATTTCTCCTTTGCAGCTTGTTGCATGGATGAGGGCCTGGTTGGACAGCCCATAGGTGGTGGTGGTGCCAAGCAGAGAAGTGTTAGTAGTAAAGAAACTCATGCTAAATCCTAGCAAACATTTGGCTTTTCACTGGAAAAGAACAGCAAGATTTCCATCTAACACGATCAGCTTTGGTTACTTGGTTCATGCTGAGGGTAGTGTTCAGTCATAACATATACCGATTGTTCAAGATAAAGAATAGTGATATCTTGATTTTATTTGCACACCCAAACTAGATCCGTCTGGAAAGACTGTTTCTGGCATAGCACATACTGACAGTGGTGAGTTGATGGGAAAAAACTAATTCAGTCTAAAATGATTATGAGCCTTGAGCTGCCAGGAAAAGGGACAGAAAGCAGTGGGAGAGTGTTTTTCAGGATTTGGGGTTGTTTTTAATCACTAGTAACTCCCAATTATTTTATCAATGACTAAGATCAATTTGCAATACAAATGTTGGATTGAAAATTTCCTCTTTGTCCGTCCGTCCTTCCTTCCTTCCTTCCTTCCTTCCTTCCTTCCTTCCTTCCTTCCTTCCTTCCTTCCTCTTATTTTTCCAAGAATTCATATACAAGTCCATGACATTTGGGTTGAAGATGAATGCAAGCAAACAGATAATGGATGAGCCATGGCCCAGTTCAGAAAGCCTGACCTTTATGGTCTATTACAGCAAAATAATAGACCTCAGTTTCCCAGGAAAAGCTCCTAAATGAAGTCTAGGCCTGGAATTCAGTTAGACTCCCCACACTAAAATCTGTGTCTTTTTTGCTTAAACCAAGCTGACTTGGGAGCCTGTGTATCTCACATTATTATTATATGCAAGAATTTTGGGTTAATGTGGGACAGCTGCAATTCAGTCCACTGTGTCAGGGGACAAAGACCTCCCTCACCTTTAAGGATTACCCTTCAGGGACATCTTTGCATTTGGGAGCTATCACTGTCATTGGCTCAAACAAAGAAGAGATCCTAGCCCACACTCCAGTTTCCCTCTGCACAGCCACTTTTGGGCTGCAAAACAGATGGCAGCATCTGGCCTTTGCTAAACAAAGAATTGCAGTTTCTGTATTTGCTTTGATGCCAGCTGTCTCTTTATAAACTCATTGCAAATGATGCAGTGTTGGAAACATTCTCAGTAGAGCATCGTGTGATTTGAACTGCTAGTATTCTGGCTTCTAGCCCTGGCTAATTTTCTGTGTTGGATGAGTCTCTTGTTGTAACTTGCCAAATACAGAAGTGACCTCAGTGCATGATTTAATTTATTTCTATTGAAGATTTTAAAGTTTTTTTTTTTTTTTTTTTTTTTTTTTTTTTTTTTCTAATTGGCATGAAAATAAAAATAAGTAACATATTGAAAGAGTGTTTGTGTCTGGTTGGACTTCCAGACACCACTCCCTGAAGAAGCCTGTACTCATTCTGCCATATTCTTGGGATATACCCAAAAGTTGTGTTCTGCCTACAGCTCACTGATATAGTAATGGATTTTGGAACTGCTTGGTTTTGGTTTTGATGGATTAAATGAATGAGTTCAATACCAGAACTGCTCTATTGTGAGTTTAACATGAAATGGTAACTAGCACTGTGGGACCACTGCCTACCTGTGCTACTCCGGCTCTGCTCTGCCTGACCATTAGCATTCCTATACCATTCCTGCTTATCCAGGCTTCCTTGCTTGACTGGTTTGCAAGTGTCTGATTTGCTATTTACTATTTACTGGATTAAAACACCCCACTTCTTTTACTTTGCCAGCTGGAGGACTACTGGAAACACAGAAGCAGTGCAGAGAAGGGACAGTATCAGATTTTGTGAATAAATACCAGGATTTATTTTCCTATAGGAGAGTAGGTAGTCTGAAATATGTATCCATGAATGTCTCACTGAAAAAAAAAAAAGTGTACTTTGTCAGAGGATCATGTTTTCCAGGTTTTCCCATATATCATCATGGATATAAGGCTAGGAGCTCAATGAAATCAACAAACGTTTAACTAGAAAAACTGCTCAGTCACAGTGAAAATCAGCATATGAATTCAGCATGTATTCATGGACATTATTATAATTATCTGTAGCTGGTGAATGTGTGGCCACAATTCATGTATTAATACAGTACTTACAATCCCTTGAGATTCAATAACATTGAATTTTCCTCTATAAGAATAATTTTATACTGAGAAGACATTTTTTAAGTTAGGAAGTGCACTTTTCATCCTTTGCTGCCAGAACACTGGCTTTGAGAAAGCAATATTAATCAACTGTAAAAAGAAAAGTCATTCAGTTTAAAGTGTTCAATGCACTGCATTTACAATCAAATTTTGCTGAGCTAGGGGTCTGCACAGGGGTTTGACAACCTCTATTAAAAACAAAACAACAAACAATCTTCTCCTAACAGCAGTTTATTCTTTATACCACAAAAATCCAGATGGAAATTTGCTTCCAAATTACATGGGCATTATAGTGAAAATGGACATTAATCACATTAGACTTGGTACAGCTCTTAAATTTAATTAATCTATAACCCACAAGAACTATAACATGATGAAATATGGGAATATCACCTATCACTATTGCTGGTCCTGGGACGTCTTGATTATCTGGTGCTTGAAGTTAAAAGAACTCAGTGATGTTTATGAATATTATAAGCCAAATGTTTTAAAATACATTAGTGTCATTATTTTCTCTACTGATGTACATACATTTGGGACTTGTAATTTTGAGGATTACTTCTTATGGCATGAGAAATAAAGATTTTAAGGGTGTTCTTTCTCTCCAAATAATTTCTTTCCCCAAAGTAACCTTTTTCTATTGGCTTGGTATATTTTGGTGATCTTCTATAGGCTTATTGTACTGTATTAGTGCTAATAATTTAACTCTATGTCCCTGGAAATATATGAGGCATGTGTTGATGAACAAGTCTATAAATGAGCAATGCTGGTCCTTCCTTTTGGAACCTTTTCCTACAGTGTGGGTGCAGAGGGTCTGCAAGTGTCATACTCTCATAAGCTTCAAGCTGGACCAGCTGCTGAACAGGAGATCCATGAAGTGGGTAAGAAATCCCAAGAATCCAGGCAACAGAGGAAGAGACATGTCTGTCTGTACTTAAGCTTTAGAGGGTTCTGTATATATATATATATAGTGTACTAGTGAAGAAACATATATTGAAATATATAAAGAAATACAATATTAGTTTAGGTTGGCTGAGAAGAGATCACAGGTAAAATCCTTGCTCAAAGCCAATATTATCATAATGATGCCAGTTGCTCTAGCCATGCACCCCAAATTGCAGCCCTTTTAGTGTAATTCTTCAGACAGTAGCTTCACTGACATTGTGGAAATTCTGTGTCAGAGAAATACAAAGCAAAGTCAGCCTTTCTTTGTTAAGGAGAAGGTTTAAATAGCTTCATATAACCTTCCAGCTTTTCTGTTTCTCTACCTCATGTTTTGGTAGCATTCACAGAGTAATTAGAAATGTGAGTGATAATCATCATAAATCATGAAGACTACTTAATTAGTTCCTATTATAGATAGTCTTAAATAACATGATCTTTTCACAATGCATCATATTATCTTCAGAAAGTTATTTGCCTTTTGATTTAATGAGATGGTGGCTCACTTACAGTACAAGGTGTCAGTTTACTTTATTTAGCAGCTAAAGGAAAATGCATTTTATACTTTCGGCTTGTACCGCTTTCCTCTATCACATAGCACCACGTCAAAGATAAAATACATAGTTCTTTAAAAGCCATAGTCCTGTAATTTAAGTGAAATTTCCAGTTTAGAAATATTGATAGAACAACTGAGATGGAGGCTAGCTGCCTCTGGAAAATATTAGGATCTTAGGCTTATTCTTTCAGTTCTGTAGGTGTTATAAAATATCTATGATAAAACTATGTAGTATGCACTTCTAGTAAAGTAAGCTTAATTGAAATCTCTTGCCTTTTCCATTCTTTCAGTCCTAAAGCTCTATGAGTGATAGCTGAGAGGATTTCAGCTGAATATTAAGAACGTTACTTTCTCCTTTTAAGCACGGATTCATGGAATCATAGAATGGGTTGGGTTGGATCATCTGGTTCCACCCTCACTGCCATGGGCAGAGACACCTCCCACCAGACCAGGCTGCCCAAAGCCCCATCCAGCCTGGCCTTGAACACTTCCAGGGATGGGGCATCCACAGCTTCTCTGGGCAATCTGGTACAGTGCCTCACCACTGACTATTGAGAATAAGGAATTTCTTCCAAATATCTAATGGAGAATATAGCAGTCACCCCCTGACGCTCTCCACACCCACCTCTCCTCCATAAGCAACTCCTAGGAAGTGTGAATGAGCATGGTGAACAGTGTGGACAAACAGAGTGTGGCACCTCAGCCAGGCTGTGGTACAGCAGCTGGTATGGCACTTAGCACAGGAGGGTGCCCGGTGAGGGAGAGACATCCATGGGCCAAGCAGGAATGCACCAGGTACACCTTAACCCCACAGCCAGATCTTCATAGGTCAACAGCACACACCTTTCCTGATACTCAAGGCAGAATGGTGAGTACTCACCTGAGGGCAAAGGCTGTGGCTCTGGCTGTGTGGTTTGCACTCTCTGCCTCAGCCAGGGTTGATATCTCCACCCAGTCAGAGCTACTGAGGGATGAGACTGCAGTGCAGACTGGTGGAAATGCCTAGGTCTTTCTCCTGGGGCATTGAAAGGCAGCAGACCTGCCTGCAAGAGGTGTACCCAGGTGGAGGACCTCCTGCAGCAGGTGGCCAAGGTTCAGGAGGTGGTGAGAAGGCTGCATAGCATCAGGGAGGCTGAGGAGGAGTTACACAGGTGGATCCCAGCACACTTGGCAGAGGACCAACCTTCCCTGGCCAAACAGTCTTCCTTCATTGGCACTCACAGACCAGAAGGGGGGGAGAAGGTGGGAGAGAGGGCAATAGCACTGGAGAATGGAAGCTGGCAACAGCATGGACCAGCAGGAGGAAGACTATTTCCCTAAAACCTGAGGTGCTCTCACAGAACCGCTTCACTGCTCTGCTGACTGAAAAGGAAAGACCCTTTGCAGGGAGCATGGAGCTGAGTAAGAGAGCCTGGTCTGCTCCCCATATAACAACTAGTCCAACTAAGAAAAGGCAATGGGTGATAGTGGGAGGAGACTCTCTTCTGAGAGGTACAGAGGCACCTGTCTGCTGACCTGATCCACACTTGAGAACAGCTTCCTGCTTACTTGCTTACCAGGGGTTTGTATCAGGGATGTTACCGAGAGACTGACAAGACTTGTACAGCCTAATGACTATTAACTGCTGATGCTGTTTCACATGGGCATCAATGATGCGGCCAGGAGCATCAAGAGGGATTACAGAGCCCTGAGAAGAGCACTAAAGGACTCAGGAGTGCAGACAGACTTTTCATCAGTTTTGCTGGTCAAAGGGAAGGGGATTGAAAGGGCCAGTCAGATCTGGCAAATCAATGGTTGCAGGACTAGTGCCATAGACAGGGGACTTAGACAATGGGAGTCACTCTGAGAAACATGATCTGCTGGAGTCTGAGGGAGTCCACCTGTCAGAGAAGGGGAAGATCATCTTTGGTCATAGGCTTGCCAAAGTGGTGAAGAGGGCTTTAAAGTGGAGTTGCCAGGGGAGGGGAACCTCAGTCCATCTCAAACCTCCCACCTTGATGCCAGTGTCAGTGACAGATGCCCAGAGCCTGGAGAATGGTCATGGGTTAGGAGAAGAGCACCTGAAGAGCAGTACAAAGGAAGGCCATCCATTCCAGCTAGTAAACCAGCTTCATCAGAGGACCAACTTAAATGCATATACACTAACACACATAGCAAATGGAATAAACAAGAGGAGTTAGAAATGCACATACAGGCCTATGACCTCACTGGCGTTACAGAGATGTGGTGGGGATGGTTCCCCTGACTAGAGTGTTGGAACTGAAGGATACAGGCTCTTTAGGAAGGAAAAGCAGATGAAGCCCTCTACAGACAGACAGAAGGAGCCTCACTTTCACGAACTGTGGTTCTCATGGGGGACTTCAACCACCCCAATATCTGTTGGAGGGACAGCACAGCAGGGCATAGGCAGTCCTGGAATGCATTGATGACTACTTCCTTCTCCAAGTGATAGAGGAGCCAAGGAGGAGACGTGCTGTGCTGGACCTCCTTCTCACAAAGAGTATCTGATCGGTAGAGTATTGTAGGACTGGGTGGAGTTCAAGCTCTGCATGGAAGAGGAGCTGAGGAAAGCTGGTTAATATTCAAGGGTGACCTCCTTCAAACTCAGGAGTGATGCATGCCAACAAAGAAGAAGTTGGGCAAAAATGCCAGGAGGCCTGCATGGATCACCAAGGAGTTCCTGAGGAAGTTTATATAGAAAAGGGAGGCCTATAGAGGGCAGAACCAAGGACAGATAGCCTGGGAGAAATACATAGATATGTAGAAATATATATATATATACATATATATAGAATAGGAAAGCAGAAGAAAGGGGGGAAGGGAAGGGAAGGGAAGGGAAGGGAAGGGAAGGGAAGGGAAGGGAAGGGAAGGGAAGGGAAGGGAAGGGAAGGGAAGGGAAGGGAAGGGAAGGGAAGGGAAGGGAAGGGAAGGGAAGGGAAGGGAAGGGAAGGGAAGGGAAGGGAAGGGAAGGGAAGGGAAGGGAAGGGAAGGGAAGGGAAGGGAAGGGAAGGGAAGGGAAGGGAGAAGATGAGAGAAAGAAAAAGCTGCTGGATGTTTCAGTAAGACCTGAAAGTGAGTTTTTGACGAATAAGATTGAATGAAGTAGAATAGATTAAAACAGATGTTAACTGAAAGAAAATTATAAAGCAATTGAAATTCTAAAATCTTTAGGTACTATGATGGTCTTACCAAAATCAATTAGCAAAAGAAGTGTGAGTAAAACACTTGTAAATAAATTCTAAAACAACAACAATGAAGAATAAAAACAAATAAGAAAGTAGAGAAAGTAGATGCATAATCAGAAATGTTTAAATGAAAATCAACACAAGAGCAATAAAGTAAAAATGCATAATTTTATTTTAAGAATTATAAAGTAAAGCCTCAAAGAAGGAAGTTCAAAGTATCCATACACACAAAAAAAATCTTTCTTCTAGCCCCCCTCCCCCTCCAAAAAAATGTTTATGTTATATTTAAATATATATATATATATATATATTTATATACTATATATACATATATTATACACTTACTATGTATCTATATAGTAATTGTCTGGCATTTTTTGAAAGAAAATACCAGGATGTGGCACAGCAGTAAAATTAGTTGTTGTGTTAATGGAAATTGCTATTAAATAAGTTTTAATTTTACAGAAAGAATCTCTGAAATTTGCCAGACCTGATGGTAAAATAATTGAAGAGTAGTGAGTCCGAGAAGCTTCCTTTCTACAGAATAAGTTATATTTGAAGGGTATGTGGAAGGAGAATGTCTGTTCTTTTACAGATCCAGTCAAGAACCTTTTTTCAATGCAACAAGAGATAATTTCTTAAGCAAATAATTAATGAGAGAGTGTGAGAAGGTTTGTTCTAATAAGATTGTCTGTTCAGGGACCTGGTCTATTAGGAAATTAAGGGATAAGGGAAAGCTAGAAACCAGAATATGCCAAGACACAGACCTGACAAAAAAATCACTGGACCAATGACAAAAACAAACCTCCCAGTCACACTGGTTGATGCTCTATAGAGAAACTACAGGAGCTGCTTTCAGGAAGAAGGTACAGTGGTGAACCGGGGGACTGGGATGGGAAGGGTGCAGGGATGGGCAGAGGTCTGCAAACCTTTGGGGGATATGCAGTGAGGTGCAGAGATGGGGCTGGCAGAAAGTGATATAAAAGAGAAATTTGTGTGTAAAATGGGGCACGCTTGTCTGGCAGAGCCCCTGTGATGTTTTTGCTCTGCTGGGCAGCCAAACTCCACCACAACTGCTCTCTCACTCCCTGTCCCCAGAAGAAGAAGGAGAAAAGAAAGTATGTTGGGAACAACAAAACCGAAAAACAAAACCAACCTCATGGGTTGGGATAAAGATAATCTAGTGAGGGTTGGGGATGGGAGGGGTGAGAAGCCAAGCAGAAGCTCAGAGGGAAATAAAAATACGTTCTATTTCCCATCAATGAGCAATGTTCGGCCATATCCTGCAAAGCAGGGCCTCGATACATGTGGCAGTTCTTTGGGGCAGACAGACATCTTCTTAGCAAGATCTCCTCTCTCTTCCCAGCTTTTATTGCTGAGTGTGACACCATATGTCACAGAATATCTCTTTGGTCAGTTTAGGTCAGGTGCCCTGAAATCACAGAATTATCTAGTTTGGAAGATACCTCAAGATCATCAAGTCCAACCTCTGACCTAACACTAACAAGTCCGCCACTAAACCATATCACTAAGTTCAACATCTAAACGTCTTTTAAAGACCTCCAGGGATGGTGACTCCACCACTTCCCTGGGCAGCCTGTTCCAATGTCTAACAACCCTCTCAGTAAAGAAGTTCTTCCTAATATACAACCTAAAACACCCCTGGCCCATTCTCCCTCATCCTGTCACCAGGCACATGGGAGAACAGACCAACCCCCACCTCGCTACAGCCTCCTTTGAGGTACCTGTAAAGAGCGATAAGTTCACCCCTGAGCCTCCTCTTCTCCAGGCTGAACAAACCCAGCTCCCTCAGCCGCTCCTCGTAGGACTTGTTCTCCAGGCCCCTCACCAGCTTCGTCACCCTTCTCTGAGCACTTCAATGTCCTTCTTGTAGTGAGGGGCCCAAAACTGAACACAGTACTCGAGGTGCAGCCTCACCAGAGCTGAGTACAGGGGGACAATCACTTCCCTAGCCCTGCTGGCCACACTGTTTCTTATGCAAGCCAGGATGCTGTTGGCTTTCTTGGCCACCTGAGCACACTGCTGGCTCATATTCAGCCGACTATCCAGTAATACTCCCAGGTCCTTCTCTGCCAGGCAGCTCTCCAACCACTCATCTCCCAGCCTGTAGCTCTGCTTGGGGTTATTGCGTTCCAGGTGCAGGACCCGGCACTTGGCCTTGTTGAACTTCATGGAGTTGACATCAGCCCGTTGGTGCAGCCTATCCAGATCCGCCTGCAGAGCCTTCTTACCCTCAAGCAGATCAACACACGCACCTAACTTGATGTCTTCTGCAAACTTACTGAGGGTGCACTTGATCCCCTCATCCAGATCATCGATAAAGATATTAAAGAGGACTGGCCCCAGTACTGAGCCATGGGGACCGCCACTAGTGACTGGCCTCCAACTGGATTTGACTCCATTCACCACAACTCTTTGGGCTCGGCTACCCAGCCAGTTTTTAACCCAATGAAACGTACGCCAGTCCAAGCCACAAGCAGACAGTTTCTTGAGGAGAATGCTGTGGGAAACGGCATCAAAAGCCTTGCTGAAGTCAAGGTAGACCACATCCACAGCCTTTCCCTTGTCCACCAAGTGTGTCACTTTATCATAGAAGGAGATCAGGTTCATCAGGCAGGACCTGCCTTTCATAAACCCATGCTGACTGGGCCTGATTGCCTGCTTGCCCTGTAAGTGCCGAGTGATGACACTCAAGATTATCTGCTCCATGAGTTTCCCTGGTACTGAGGTCAAACTGACAGGCCTGTAGTTTCCCGGGTATGCCCTCTGGCCCTTCTTGTAGATGGGTGTCAAGTTTGCTAGCTGCCAGTCGACTGGGACCTTCCCTGATAGCCAGGACTGTTGATAAATGATGGCAAGCGGCTTGGCCAGCTCCTCTGCCATTTCTCTTAGTATCCTCAGGTGGATCCCATCCAGCCCCATCGACATGTGTACATCCAAGCGATGTAGCAGGTCACCAAACATTTCTTCATGGATATTGAGGGCCACATTCTGCTCCCCATCCTCTTCCACCATTTCAGGGTACTCGGTATCCAGAGAGCAACTGGTTTTGCCATGAAAGACTGAGGCTAAGAAGGCATTAAGCACCTCCACCTTTTCGTAATCTTTTGTAACTAAGTTCCCCCCCGCATCCAGTAAAGGCTGGAGATTCTCTTTAGTCCGCTGTTTTGCATTAAAGTATTTGTAAAAACATTTTTTGTTGTCTTTGACAGCAGTAGTCAGATTGAGCTCCTGATGAGCTTTGGCCTTTCTAATTTTGTCCCTGCACTGCCTCACAACATCCTTAAAATGTTGCTGTGATGTCCTCCTGGTGATGACCCCTCCCCATCTCTTGCCCACACCTAGTCTACTGGCTCCTGGGGGGTCAGAGGGAGTCTTGGTGCTGTGTCAGTATTGATCAGAAATAGTACACACTGCTGTGATACCAGTGCTGTTCTAGCTGCAAGAGCAGAGCACAACAATATACGGGCTGCTGCTGGGAAAGTTAACGCCATTCCAGCCAGACCCAGTATATACCCACACCTGGTCAGTGCAGTCTGTCCTGTCTTTTTGTTAAATAATTTCTTAACTATGTCTATGTGTTTTCTCACTGTCCCACATACATGGGAGCATCAGGGAAGGTGAGGAGGTGGAAGGTGAGCAGAGGGGAGGACAGGAAAGAGGAAGGGAGGGAAGGTGAGGTGAGGCGAGGCAAGGAAAGAGCCCTCAAGAATAGTGTGGGATTGTGACTTTCCTGTGTTAACAGTGCATGTCCCGCATATCTTGTTCTTACTGCTCTCTGCCATTAATGCAAAATTGAAATGACCTGAACAGCATGGATCAAATGTTAATGAAAGATTATCCAAATTCAAAAACCTTGCAATAAACTTGAACCAGACAAATTCCACATGAGACTTCAGGGTTTCTTAGGAAGCTGTTGGGTAACAGAAGAGCATATCTCCTTTGTTCTGTTTATTGCCTGAACATGAAAGTATTCTATGAACATAAAATGAAAAATAAGACTTCCTGCAAGCCCATATTAGAACACACTTTCTGCCTTCTTTCCATATGGTAATTCTAATTTAACTTTGTTCTTAAAAGTGTTTAATGTTCACCTTCAGTTCTAAAATACTGCACAGGACAAGACAGAAGCAGGAGCAGAAAGAGAAATTAAAACAAAACATCATGTTCAAACGAAGTTTTAACTGAGCTTGCTTGCAGATTAATCCACAAATACAATGTGAGAATGACAAGGTAAGAGATGCCTGAGAATGACAAGGTAAGAGATGCCTATCCAAACAGGTAAACTGAGTAATTAAGACCGTGATAATTTATTCATTTTTGATATTTTCCTTGCTAGGAAGAAATCAATGCAGGATAGAATAAAAGTTACTCATAGTCCTAACCTTTGCACAGTGAAGTACGATTCATAAGGGATAAATTTATGAAAATCTAAAATTGCAATGATTCTTGGTGACCAGGGGAAAGCATTTACTATTTCTTCTTCTTATATATAGAAAGTCCACATTCAAAATGTCTGAGCACTTCCTAGAGATTTTAAATCTTATACATAATTATTTCTATGTCTTCCCAAGAAGAAATTTGGTGCAGAAAAATATGACAAGGTAGGCACAAAAACATTTCAATTAATCTCTTTAGGTCAACTGCTATTCTTGTTGATTTTGGTAAATGAATTTATATCTGATTTAAGTCATTCATAATGACAGCTTAAGTCATCCATATTCATATTCCCTACTGATAAGCACTATTTCTTCCTTTTCTTTTCATTTTCTTTCCCCTCATATCTCACCTCCCTACCTCTTCTTTGTGTTGGATCCGATGATCTCTTGAGGTCCCTTCCAACAGCTACAATTCTGTGATTCTGTGATTCTAGGCATGGGCAATGAGAAATCTCCTGTATTATCATTTCTGTAATCTCTTCTCTAATTCATTTATTAAAAGGAAATAATTCCTACTGGCTGGAAGCTCCAGTGAACATGACTGTCATGAGACACGTAATAATGGTGGCCACATTTCAAAAAAGCGATGTAGACTATGTCTAGCGTACAGAGGCTCTTTCCAAGCACTTTTTTTCATTCTTTTTTCTTCTCTAAAATAATCTTGATGAAGGTTTTAGAACAATGTTATAGATGTACTGGGATTTCTTACAGCAACATCATTTTTCTGCTGGCACAAAGATAAAAGAGGAACTAACAGTATAGCAGGTCTCACTTTTACTTTCATGAAAAGAACACATAAATGAGATAGTTAATTAACTTCAGATTGCACATTTTCTATCTACATTAAAAAGTAAAGTATATATGTTTTTCATCCCCTTCATTAGTCTATTTCTGTAGATCTGCAACAAAATCTTTCATTATCAGTTAGTCTGTTCCTGTACAACCAAATTATTTATCACCTCAAAGTCCAATGTCCAATTCCACTTGCACAGAAAGAAAACATACACTTTTCACTTTTCCACTTTTCTCCTCTTTTTTTTTTTTTTTTTTTTTTTTTTTTTTTTTTTTTTTTTTGCTTCTTTGTCCCACCTGAATTTTAAGAAATGTGACAATACAGAAATTTCTCTAAAGATAAGAATTTAGTGTCTTCCATATTACTGCTGCACAACCGCTCTGTAGATATGAGACTAATAGATTAACAATGTAATGGTTGGGACAGACTGAAGTGGAAATTAATCAAATGTAAAATGAACTCTACCTATTAGCAGATGGTAACAGGAATGATGTAGAAATTCAGTTTGTTATCTTTACTGAGTTTTTTATAGTTGTAATCTCTAATCTAACAACATTTGTTCTTTATGTTGATAATGCATCCACTGCAGCAGATTTTCATTTAAGTTGGTAGTCTAAATTCAACCTAAAAATTTACAACTAATATACTGTTACAGTGAAACACTGGTGACACTCTGACTTAGCAATAAATTCCCTAAAAGACAGAAAAAAAAAAAAGAAAAAAGAAAAAAAAAAAAAAGGTAACAAATGCATGGCCTGATACATCATCAAGTGTGATTTCAAGTTTTCTTAGGATATTTTCCTGATCTTTAACTTGTGTTTTGCCCTCTTGGCTATCAGGGCATGCTGCTGGCTCATGCTGAGCCTTCTGTTACCAGCACCACCAGGTTGCTTTCTGCTGAGCTGGTTTCCAGCCACTTGTCTCCCAGTCTGTGCCTGTGACTGGCATTGCTCTGTCCCATGTGCAGATCTTGGCATTTTCCTTTATTGAACTTCATGTTGTTGCTGATTGCTCAGTCCTCCAATGTATCTAGATCCTACTGCAAGACTTCTCATCCCTCCAGGGAGTCAACAGCACCTCCAAGTTCAATATCATTAGCAAACTTGCTGAGAATGCATTCAACTTCTGCATCCATATCATTGATAAATATATTCAATAGGACTGTCCCTAGAACTGAGCCCTTGAGAACACCACTAGTGATTGACCACCATCCAGTTGTATCCCCATTCACTACAACCCTTTTATCTCCGCTGTTAAGCCAATTCTCCTCAGCATTTTATTGTGGTAAAAACTATGTAGAATCGTAGAATATCCGGAGTTGGAAGGGACCCATAAGGACCATTGAGTCCAACTCCTGGCACTGCACAGGTCTTCCCAGAATTTTAGATCTTGTGACTAAGTGCACAGTCCAATCACTTCTTAAATTCAGACAGGCTTGGTGCAGTGACTACATCCCTGGGGAGCCTGTTCCAGTGTGCAACCACCCTCTCGGTGAAGAACCTCTGCCTGATGTCTAGCCTAAAACTCCCCTGCCTCAGCTTGATACCATTGCTGCTGGTCCTATCACCGGTGATTAAGGAGAATAGGTTGGCACCTGCCCCTCCACTGCCCCTCATGAGGAAGCTGTAGACTGCAATGAGGTCTCCCCTCAGCCTCCTATTCTCCAGGCTGAACAGGCCAAGTGACCTCAGCCGCTCCTCATACGTCTTTCCCTCTAGGCTCTTCACCATCTTCGTTGCCCTCTTCTGGACATTCTCCAACAGTTTGATATCATTTTTGTACTGTGGTGCCCAGAACTGCACACAGTACTTGAGGTGAGGCCACACCAGTGCAGAGTAGAGTGGGACAATCCCTTCGTTTGACTGACTAGTGATGCCATGTTTGATGCACCCCAGCATACAGTTGGTCCTCCTGGCTGCCAGGGCACGCTGCTGTTTATATAATAAATGGTTGAATGTTTATATAATAAAAGATGTAATGTTAATTAAATATAGGAAAAAAAAAAGTAAGAATCAAAATCCATAGACCTTTGAGTGAATTGACATTGAAATAAAAGGAAAAAAAAAAAAAAAGTAGAAAGAGTTACCAAATGTTCAGTTTGTCAAGCTTAGTTTTCTATACAAAAACAAATAAAAGGAGAAGTGAAAACAGATTTTTATTTATTTATTTATTTATTTATTTTCTGTGATGAAGAAATTTCATTCTAGAACCTGATAATTAGACTACTATGTAAGTGGCAGTGTCCCAGGTTGTGGTCCATAAATCCATGAACCCACCAAAATCATTTTTTTAAATTTCATATAGACCATGCAGAAAGATAAATAGTGAAATTTCTCAGGTAGTTTTCATGTTTTCTGGAAAATGTATAGATATGTAATTACAAGAAGCAGTAATTCCTGATTTTTTTCTGATTGCATGCATGATTTGTTTCACTGGTTTAAAGATACAAACAAGAATAAAAAAATAATAATTAAAAAAAAAAAAAGCAAAACAAACAATCCAGACAGAAAAAGTCTAGGTATATCACAGAAGCTGGCCACATGCTAACAATGGTGTTCCCAGACTATGAAATGCTCTGTGTTCTTTGATATGTCATTTATGTTACACAGGAAGCAAAGTAAACTCAAATGCTGAAGTGATAGAAATGGATTTAAAACTTCATTTTCTGTGTTTCTGAGTATACAAGCCTTCCTGTCTTGAAATCCTCTGACACCCAGGTGCAGTCATAGCACTGATGAGGTAAGAGATCTGCCAATACTCCCACCATGTGACTAGTTGTGACTAGGGATTTAGTTGCTCAGTCTAAAGCAAGTGTTTTTGCCAACACTTGAACCAATCTGCATGGGTGTAAGGTGCTGTGTAATGCAGGCTCTCACATGCTTCTTATGTCTGCCCCAAGCCTGCCCTGCAATATCTTTCTACCTGTTCTTTGCTAAAAAAGTGACACTGTATGTTTTCTTAGGTTAGATCGTTGCTGGGGTATTGGAGGATTATGAAATGAAGTTCAAAATCTAAAACTGTGTTATCCACAATTTTTCTCTACACATATGTAGCCACTTTAAGTGTTGGTATGAGCCAAGGCGAAGCATGTTAATAAAAAGACTTGCAGAGGACATTTCAAATTGTCTATAGAAGAATGGAGGTCTTGAGATTGATGACATAATAATGTGTTTGAATTGCATTGCTCTGCTTAGATAGAAATTGATAGACAAATTGACCCTTGTCAGTTCCCAGTCATGGTTTGTCAAATGCTTAAATGCCCAAAGAAAAAACAGGTACATACATATTTGTATTCCTTATGTCATTTTCAGTCTTATTATAAAGGAAGAATTTAACATTTGTTACAGCATTATCATTTACAACTTTTGCTTTTAGCGGGATGTTTCTGGAAATGTGTTTATATGTTTATTAATGAAAGGAATAAAAAAGTTTAATATGAATTTGGATTCCAAATTCTGCCTATCATCCCCAATGTGATTTTTGTTATCACTTAGAAAAACAGAATCCTGGTTCCTCTGGATACAGTTATTTGGATTCAGGTTCATCTGGATACAGTTATTTGTATTTTTTGTATTCAAAGCTCTGAAAAATGCTGGAAACTATCTCATGAAGATAATAAGCTAATATCAATTAAAATAGAAATAATAAGTTTTCAAGTGTCATTCACTTTGACTATGCCTAGCTGTAATGTTGTACAAGAAAATGGGATCAATTTTCATTTAATTTACTTTCAGTGTTAGATCCCATCTTTTGCATTTTAATAGAAATTTAGAAATATTTTTATTTATTCATAACCAAAACCAGTGATCTAATGTGCTTGTATGACACCATCCTCTAGGATCTACAGATATCCATCTACAGACTACAAACAAGCAAAGCAGGAAATTTTTGGTGCTGTTCCATAAGACAGCAATATAATAATTTATGTTATTTATTTTGGTTCCCACCAAGTTAGTTACAAGGAGATACAAGAAACATTGAATTGTGTTGTAACTCCTATGTTCTGGTTTTGGCTAGGATAGAGTTAATTTTCCTCCTAGTAGTAGCTGATAGGGTGCTGTGTTTTGGGATTTAGGGTGAGAATAATGCTAACACAGATGTAATTGTTGCAGAGCAGTGCTTACACTAAGCCAAGGACTATCCAGCTTCTCACACTGTCCTGTCAGTGGGCTGGTGCAACAAGAGCTGGGAGGGGACAGAACCAGGACAGCTGGCCCAGGCTGGCCAGAGGGAAGTCCCATGCCATGTGGTGTCATGCTAAACAATTAATATGGGGTGGGGCTGGCCTGAGTGAGGAGATCATCTGCTTGGGGATAGGCTGGCCATTGGTCAGTGGATGGCGAGCAATTGCATTGTGCATCACTTGTTTTGTACACATTATTATTATAATACTATTACCATTATTATTTTCCTTTCTTTTCTGTCATAATAAACTGCATTTATCTCAACTCACAGGCTTTCAATTTTTTTCAATTCTCTCCCCCATCCCAGAGAGGGAGGGGGGACAGTGAGCAAATGACTGTGTGGTGGGTAGCTGCTGGCTGAGTTAAACCATACCACCCTAAAATAAGAGAGAATAATTTCCAATCATTAGAATCTGAAGCAGCAATAACTGCTTAAGAAAGAAGTAAGAATCCTAGGAAACAGGATGTTGGTAAACAGGTGGTGATGATGAAACTGCTGAAAACAAAGAGCAATAAACCAAGTAGTAGTGAGAGACTGATTATTTTTAAGAGAAAACTTTTTCGTATGCTTTGTCTGTTCTTCAATTTCCAGGCATGGATTTATTTATTTATTTATTTATTTTGGTCATGGTCATCACTATGTGTGGATTTTATTATTATTTTATTTATTTTTTCCCTTATTAAGTGCGTTCACAAGGACTTTAACAATAAATTAGGAGGAGACAAGACAAGTCCTGAAATTGAGGCAATAGAAATAGACAGCCCTTGAAAGGGCTGGTTTGCTATTTCTGGCTTCCATTCACAAAGATCTCTAGCTGGTAAATCTTCCATCTAGTCATCTCTCACCACTCTCTTGTGTCTCCATGTCCCTTCTGCCCTTGACTTCTTGCTTTCAGAGCATGTGTCATGGGAGCAGTGTCCATACAAGAAAAAGTTAAAAACTGGATTGTAATTGTTTGCTTTTCAATTAGATAATAATAAATCTATTTCTTAATATTATATTAAAGATACATTTCATAAAAAATGTTATTTTCTTAAAGTGTTTTTTCTTTGCTTAAAGTTATTTTCTTTGCTTTTGGCTGGCAAGGAAACAATATGTAGTGTCTTCTGTGTTAAAACAGAAAATCAGGAAGAGAAAATATAAAGAAACAATTAGATAAAATATTCCATGCCTGTGGTCATTCCATGATCTGTGAAGCTTTAATTAAAATTAAATACTAAACTAGTGAAAAACTATTACATTAGAATGATGATAAAACATTGTAGTGCAATGGTATTTTACTGTTCCTTGTTAGAGCTCAGTAAGTGCTTCCATTTTTTATTTTATTTTATTTTTCTTCAAGCCATGTTATCAGTGTAGAACCACATGTAGAAGATTAATACAAACAATGGTTTCTTTGGAAGACTTTTGACTTTTCAATCAGAGATGTTGTAAAGAATCTAATGACATTTTTAATATCCAATTAGGAGCAATATCCACATATAATTTATTTATCCCAATATAGTTAAAAACATATTAATGCATTTCAGTTGTACCTGAGAAATTTACTATTATTAAGGTATTTATGCAACTTATCTAACATAACAAGTCACTGTTATTCTAATTTTACAAAAGGAGGATTGAGGAACATCACTGCAGCTGTGGCTTAATTCCTCTAACTACATATAATTTCAGTTAATTGTTTATTAACTTAATTTATTAACTGATAGTTTATGCTGCTGTGTAACATACAGTGATATAGCAATCACTCTCCTGGTGGCAAGGAAATCCATCCTATCTGAGGATGGGATGGTTCCAGTGACTGAGCCTGGGTGGTTATTTTAGGGTCAATTCTAGCATTGAAATGGAAGAGGCTAGGGAAAAATACTATTTTATATGTTCTTGTCTAGTATCAAGTTGGAAGTTTACATGAAGCTGAGATTTGAAATACAAGCATATCTTTTCAATTTTTAGAGTATGGGTCTTGAACTACAAACTGCTTCTCAAAAGCTCCCAATGATATGATAAAAACAGTCAAGAGCAGGTACCTTATGGATCTGTGGCTTGGTACTTTTAACCATCTGGTGTGGGCTTCACAGAACAGCTAGCAATTTTTCCACAAAAATCAGGTAATGATTTCCAAAATGTTTTGCACTCTAGTTCTGTTTACTGTTGGTGTTGTGTTGTGTTTTGGTTTGGTTTTAATGAAAAACTTCAGAAAAGTTGTGAAATGTTTTGAAGAATAATTAATTTGTGGGGAAGGGAAGGTGTGTCAAAATATTTAAAAGGAACTCTAAAATGTGCTATCCAAAAAAAAATAAAAATCACCTAAACTACCCCCAGGCTGATGATACCATCACTACTTCAGAACAAATTCTGCTTCTAGCATATGTACTACTGATACAATGAGACCGAAAGAGTGAACCCAAAGACCGAAAGAGTGAAGAGTATCTTCAATATGTTTCATCTTCAAACACTAAAATCATAATCCACAGAGCTGAATGTACTTCACTTCAGCTGCAGTCACCTGAGATGCTTTCTTTAATTCTGTGACATGTAAGGTGCAGCTAAAATCACCCAGGTTCCTGTATAATTGGACTAAGGTAACAAGATAACCTAAGTAATGTTCATATTCAAGGAATAAGTGAATTGCATAATCCAACTGACCAGCATATAGAGTTGACAATATAAGACAACATGTTAGGTGATGTAGCATTTTCTCCTTACATATGATATTCTACATCATTGTAGAGGGTCTAGAGACTTAATCACTGCTGAATGTATTAGATGTTGTTATGTACAGTACTTATTTTAATCTTTTTGCTTTAACATTGATTGCTGCTGAGGCCAATTTTCTTCTGATTAATTTTTTTATTCAAATAAGATATTCATGCCCATAAAGGAGCTAACAATGAGAAAAATCATGTTCTATAAAAATGTGGTTAAATCCCTTTTAGATTAGGAAAGGTTCTTTTTGTATGCATATATAAGATTTCAACGCGTTGGCTATAGACCTATTCTTAGCAATGAAGATGAAACTTTGACCTTTTTCAGGTTATTATTATTCCAGGAATGCAAACTCTTGTAATTACTACAATAAAGCAGAGCTCTGCTTATGCATTTAGCTGCTACTAAGAAAACCAAGATCTGGGTAATGAATGTGGTGATCAGTCATGGATTATAGTGTACAGAATGATATCATGGTTCCAACTTCCCTAGTACTGTTCCTGGTATTCCCATCTGAAATGTGGTCCTCAGCCACACCAACTAACAATGTGTTTCCATAGTTTGACAAGCTAGATGAGGTATTAGTCTACAAAAAGTAAATAAACTGTTGACTGGTAAAACATCAGGTAAAGCTCTGTTCTAGTTCACAGGGTAGAGCTTCTATCACTTAAAACAATGGTGTTTAGTTTAGAAATATTAGAATCAAAACAGGGAAAAAAAAAAAAAACAAAAAACACAAGGGAAATGAAATAGGACAGGTACATTTAGCTTGTCTATTACCATTCATTTTTGACTGAAGTATTTCTACAAAACACAGCTACAGGAATCCCCAGGTAATATCACAAAATCACAGAACGGTTGAGGTTGGCAGGGATTTGTGGAGGTCATCTGGTCCACTACCCCTATTCAAGGAGGGACATCTAGAACAGATTGTCCAGATGACTTTGGAAGAACTCCAAGGAGGAAGACACCACCGCCTTTCTGAGCAACTTGTGCCAGTGTTCAAGAATCTACACAGTAAAGAAATTCTTTGGATGTTCTGAGGGCACCTCCTCTGTTTTAGTTTGTACTCATTGCACCTTGTCCTGTCACTGGGCACCATGAAAAAGAACCTGGCTCCATTATCTTTGCATATCTATATATTATTTATACCCATTAATCAAATCCTCCCAAGCCTTTTCTTCTCCAGGGTAAACAATCCCAATGCAGCCTTCCCTCATAGGAGATATGCTCTAGTCTGTCATATTCGTGGCAGTTTGTTGAGCTCTCTTCAGCATGTCCATGTCTTTTAATGACAATTCCAGATTTGGACACAGTACTCCAGGTTTGGCCTCACCTGTGCTGAGTAGATTGGAAGGATCACCTCCCTCCACCTGCTGGTAATACTATGCCTAATGCAACTGTTAGTCTTCTCTGTGGCAATTGCTGACACAGATTCAACTTGGTGTCCACTGGGACTCAGATCCTTTACTGAAAATCTTTTTTCCAGCTGGGTGACCCCTGGCATGGGTTTGTTCCTCCCAAGGTCATGACTTAATATTTTTTGAAGTTCTTTAGGTTCCTCTCAGCCAATATCTTTAGCCTGGTGAGGTCTCTATGTATGGCAGCATGACCCTCTGGTATATTTGCCACTCCTCCCAGTTTTGTCTCATCTGCAGATTTACTGAGGGTAAAATCTACCCCATAATCCACATCATTAATGAAGATGGCTAAACTGGACTGGATCCATTACTGAATCCTGTGGTATCCAGATAGTAAATGGCCTCCAAGTAGACTTCGTGCAACAGATAAGTTATTTTTTATCTAGGATGAAACCATCCAAGCCTATCAGATAACTTCAATAGACTGCATTTCAACTATGACATATTTTAATAAAATATCAAAGTATCTCCTCTTATCCATTAGTTTTTGTGAAGATTTGCATTTATTTTATTGTTATTATTTTAATATTTGCTTGGAGAGGATCACTAGAAGTATGGAAAAAAATCTTTCAATAGGTTGATAATTGAGAAGGAATATTACAGTAAGACAGCTGTAGAAGCAATCCTATAAGTTGACCAGGGACACAGCAACATCACATTCAAGAGACAGAAGAGCTGAGCAGAGAGGGCTGCAGATCCTGAGTTATCATGAACACAGAGGTATATTTGCTGGAACAAATTCTATGCAGATGCTGCTGTGTCATAGCTGGCCCCTTCACAGACCAGTTTACAACTGCTCTAGATGTATCTATCTCTTGCACCTTTGTTCATACTGGCGCATTGTTCGTACTGGGATAGGCTGAACATTCTCTTCTGTAGCTATAGAAATAATGTACTTCTGTCTGACCCAAATCTGCAAAATTAACTGTGTGCTTATTCCACAAAACAGAAAACCTTTGAATTCTAAAGAGACATAGTTAGAAGATGCTGAGTATACCTCTTTTGTGCCTCAAGGAGAAAGTGCGTTTTATTTTATTTTATTTTTTTTTTTGATTTATTGATTTTTATTATGTCTTTTATTACTATTTGAAAAACAATATATTTATACTTTTTTATCAGATTCTATTTCTAGTGGAATGACCAGCCCTTTTTATTAGCATAGCTTAAGCTATTGTTCTCAAGTAGCTATACACAGTGGCTATTGGAGCTTTCATTTTTAGGTGGCAATACCCCATTTTACAGCAAATTGCTGTTTACATTAGCTAGGATTTTTTCGCCCTCATCGGTTTTCTTACTCTGAGTTCTCTAACATTGACTTGCATTTCATATTTTTCACCTAGTTGTTAAGTACCAAAAGGCCTTTTGCAAATTTTCTAGTCACTTTTACATTTCCCTGTTCTGATTAATTTGGTATCATCTTTAAACTTTATTTTATCTTTCATCTACTGCTCCAGAAAATTTTTGAATATGTTGAATACAACGAATTGTCCTTAGACTTATAATTTGTGTAGTGATACAGTTTGTTCATTAGGGGTTATTTAAACTTCACTCTTTTCAGTGTTAAACTCATCAAGTTACACATGATAAAATCTTAAAATGAGGAATGCAATGTTATGTCTTTTTATGCTTGAAAACAAAACAAAAAAAAACATACAAGCTGTGTTTTCAGGAAAAGACACTTTCAATGTTTTTTAAAAGAACTTCTTTTATGTATACACTCAGCGATGATGAAAACCAAGGAATATTCTATCAGTTTTGAACAGTCTCTGCAAAATAGTCGAACCTCTCCAAAACCTGTTCAAGTTGACATACTGGCAGACATACTTTCTCTGATTAATTAAGCTTATTAGCAAAGGAAATTGCTCAATTGTTACTTTAATTGAGTGTGAAAGAAATTTTAAAGTGTTCTTATAGGAAAAATAAAGGTTTTAATGTGTGCCATAAATAGACATGCTTTTGCCTGCATTCATTCTTATATAGGAAACATTTCATTTTGGAATTAAACATTTGCTTCATAAAAGAGACAGCTACATAAAAAGATAGAAAAATCAGTTTTCCAGGAAAAGTAATGACTCTTTCAACTTCAGGTGATTATATTCCAGGTGAGTGTCAGTACAGATGTCACAGTTGCAGTTCAGTAGTAATAAATCATGATAGACTTACCAGTAAAATAAAGTCATAATCTATTTTTGTATTTTTAAAGCCCCAAATGAGTAAGCTCTACAGATAGGAAAACCCTGAAACAGGAATGATCTGAGATGTCCAGAATGCTTCCTAAAGTCCAGGACTTTCAGATAAAGAACAAATCTGCTTGCACATAATTTTTGCAAGGCATTACCTGCTAAATTGGAAAATAAGTAGTCCATCACTTTGAATCTAGTGAAATACAGCACCACTACAGTGCATTATTCTTCTATTGTTATGTGTCTGGTCAACGGCCAGAAGATTTTCTCTGAATTCATACCTATGTGCTTCAGGTTTATAGAGGACAGTCTATGTGGCTTATAAAAGATGTGAACTCCACAAGCTGACTGCTTCCCACAAAAGTTACGTGCATTTATTAAATTGCTTTCAAAACACTATATATCTTGAGACCACCTAAGTGACTTTTTTTTTACAACAAAGTATGAGATGAGGAACTTGAAATAAATCTAGCAGCACTGGAAGATTCTGTCTGTCCTGTTTCCCATAACCACTTTCCCATGAAAGGAAATCTACAAGTGAAATTTTGAAATCTACAAGTGAAATTTTTAATGGTACACAATCAGCTCTTTGTGTTTCTCAGAGAAATCACTAGAAAGTATCTGCATGCTCATTTCTCTATGTGAGGAATGTTTTAACAATTCGTGTCAATAAAGAACAGTCTCGTCTGCCTCTGGGCCCTGCACTGGCAATTTAATTCTTGAACCACAGATGCAGTGTGTCCCAGTCTCCCGCTCATTCTAGTCAATTTATCAAGTCTTCAGAAAATACTCCTTAAATTTATGAACCTGTTTGCTTTAGTTGTTCCGAACTTCTATTTCTAACAGTTACAGCCTTTTTTTTGTCTTCTTCGAGATTAACTTAACACTGCTATAGGTGTGACTGTCCCTGTGAATGGCTGATGAGGAATGTTTTAATTACTCATGAAGTGTCAATAAGAAAGCTATTTGTGTTTGTATGAAGTCTTTGATGTCTGGGGGTTTCAGAACAACTGATAACAACTAGTGACTGTTATGGGATACTATGCAAACCTCTGATATCTGGCCAGGTGGCCAAGAGATTAAGAAGAAGAAAAAAAAGAAGCTGAAGGACGGCTGGGAGACAAGACCTGCAGGGGATGTTGTATAAACTTGACACGGTGCCAAGGAAGTACAAAGGGGAAGGACGAGAAAAAAACTTGGAGAGGAAGACTATGAGCCTTCAGTATGAAAGACCCCTAGAGAACCCCAGAGGGACCACCGGAGACTGATGCACATGCTCCAGTAGGAGGGACTGGACCCCCGAAGCTAATTATAATAACCTGTTTTTTTTTTTAAAGTAGTAATGAATATGTATTAGTCTAGGAGCATAAAAATCAGCTACTTGATGTAACTGATGTGCGTCCTGGTGGAGCGGAGACTCCTGGTGCACCCAGCGCTGTTTGCTTACCTCTATTCTTTTAATAAACCCTATTTTTTTATTTAATATCATTTTGAAGACTGAGCCATTTCTAACATCTATTACCATATGTTTCAGTTTGTACCAAGTTTTGCATCTTTCTGAGAATAAATATTTTCCAAGACAAAAAAGAAAATCCAGACTTTAAAAGCCATTCTTCCTTTAAAATAGCATGATTTAATTACATGCTTCATGTGCTAAGTGTTTGTCTAGAAAAGTCAGAAACCTGATCTTTACATTATGTCTCATAAGGCAGAGCAAGGCATCACAACATAAAGGTTGCCACATGGACCATAAAATAGGTCCATGTAAACCTGTATCATGTCTCTGCCCAGTAATGGATGCATGGGGAGATAGTGAGAACCAGGAAATGTATTGTAATCTCTTAATATATAATTTCCAAGACAGTCACATCATCAGCTAAAACCATCAGTTTTGGGACAATATAACTGGAAGACTGTGTCCAAACAATGACCTTTAACTGCTATTAAAAGGACCTGCTCTTTTTAAAATTTACTTTTGTGAATTCACTAATAATTTTGTAACCCCCAAATCTAATGCTTGCCTTCTACTCTCTTAACATATTAAAAGTGCTTAAATAATGAATTATATGCAGTCAAGCTACTATTCAGTTAATATCAAAATTTTGGTTTAATTTGAAAACATGTAATACCATCATTTATAGTGTTTTGTACAGTGGCTATTATTATAACTGTAGATCTTGCCACTGTACTTTATCCTGGGCTTGAGATAACTATTTAGCCTTCACAATCTTCAAAAACATTGATAAGCAACCGTCAAGTTGATGCTTATAACTATTCTGAAATGCAGACGCTTGAATAAGAGCAACCAGAGAGTAATAATTACTTTTCATTTAATCCAGTGACCAGGAATCTCTTCTTCAGAAGAGTGAAGATTATCCAGATTGTGAAGTAGCCTTCAAACAGAATATCTTATCATGGTATAATTTAAAAAAATCATCTATGTGTGTTGCCAAGAACAGGCAAGAATTCAATTTCATTAAATTACACCAAACCAACAATGAATTGAGTTATAAGCTATCTCTTTACGATATACAAGCTACTTTGAGGTTCCTATAAAGTTCAGTTGGTTCCCTGTGATGTATTGATCAAGGTGACATGATTACTTCACTCCATATTTGCTCTTCTTCTGGCAGAAAATAGTATGATATAGATTGCAATGGTATTTATCAAAACCTTCAACAGATATTATTCTCTGGTATAAAAAAATTAGTAAAAAATTAATTAATATTTGCAATGATAATTCATTTTCATTATTTAAAATTCCAGCAGTAATGTATTGATAAATTTGTTAGAAATGCAGGAAATTATGACAAGACATTTAGTTGACCAAAGGAAGCTGTTGATGTAATCTTTCTGGATTTCAGTAAAGCTATCAATACTGTCTCTAATGGTTGACTTCTGGACAAAATGACCAGAATACAGTTACATAAAAACATAATAAGATGTGTGAAAAATTGGTTGACAGGTCGGGCCCAAGGTTTTCTTATAAATGGGGTTATATTAAGCTGGTGACCTGTCACTAGTGGGATTCCCCAGGGTTCCATTTTAGGACCAGTCCTCTTCAATATTTTCATAAATGATTTGGATGTAGGACTTGAAGATTTTGAGCAAGTTCACAGATGATACCAAATTTGGTGGAGCTGTTGACTCAGTTGAAGGTGGCGAGGCTTTGCAGAGAGATCTAGACAAATTAGAGGGCTGGGCAATCACCAACAATATGAAGTTTAACAAGTGTCAGATTCTGCACCCGGGATGGAGTAAACCTGTCTATATGTACAGACTGGGGGACAAGGTGTTTGTAGATCAGCCCCACAAAAAGGGATTTGAGAATTTTGGTAGACAACAAGCTGAACATGAGTAAGCAGTGTGATTTGGCAGCCAGAATTACTAACTATATCCTGAGGTGCATCAAGCATGGCATTGCTGGCTGGTCAATGGAAGGGATTGTCCTGCTTTAGTCTGTGTTTTGTGACCTCACCTCAAGTACTGTGTGAAGTTTTGGACATTACAGTATTAGAAAGATATAAAACTGTTAGAGAGTGTCCAAAGGAAGGCTACAGATATGGTGAGGGATTTAGAGGGGAAGACATATGAGGAGTGGCTAAAGTCACTTGATTCTTCAGCCTGGAGAAGAGAAGACTAAGGGGAGTTCTCATCATGGTCTACAGCACCCTCACAAGGGGGAGCAGAAGGGCAGGCGCTGATCTCTTCTCTTTGGTGTCCTGCAATAGGACCCAAAGAAATGACTTGAAGCTGTGACAGGGGCAGTTCAGTATGGATATCAAGAAAAGGTTCTTCACCGAGAGGATGTTCAAGCACCGGAACAGGCTCCCCATTGAAGTAGTCAAGGCACTGAGCCTGCTGGACTTCAAGAAACGTTAGGACAACACTCTCAAACACATGGTCTGATTATTTGGGTGGTCCTTTGAGGACCCTGGAGTTAAAACTGATGATCCTTCTTGGTCTGTTCCAACTTAGGATATTCTATGATGAAAGATAAATGTAGCATCTTTTATTCGTGTAATTGAATTCACATAAATGTAAATATGCACATAAAATAAGAAGGTGGATGGTGACAGACAACATGGCCTCAGTAAGGGAAAATCATATCTGACAAATCTGGTGACCTTCCATGATGGGGTTACAGAACTGGTGGATAGGGGAAGAGCAATTGACATCACCTACCTGTACTTATGCAAAGCATTTGTCATTGTCCCGCATGACATCCTTGTCTATAAATAGGAGAGACACGGATAACATGGATGTATCACTTGGTGGGTAAGGCATTGTCTGGATGGTCACACTCAAAGAACTGTGGTCAGTGGGTCAGTGTCCAAGTGGAGATCAGTAATGAGTGGTCTTCCTTAAGGGTCAGTATTGTAGCTGGCAGTGTTTAACATCTTTGTTGGAGACATGAAGAGTGAAACTGAGTGCATCCTCAGCAAGTCTGCTGATGACACTAAGCTGTGTGGTGTGGCTGATATGCTGGAGGGAAGAAATGTTATCCAGAGGGACCTGGACAAGTCTGGGAGGTGGGCCTGTGCAAATCTTGTGATGTTCAACAAGGACTGAGGCAATCCCAAGCACAAACAGAGGCTGGGCGGAGAATGGATTGAGAGCAGTCCTGAGGAGAAGGACCTGAGGGGGCTGGTTGATGAGAAGTTCAGCATTAGCAGGCAATGTGTACTTGCAGCCCAAAAAGCCAACTGTATCCTGGGCTGCATCAAAAGCAGTGTGGCCAGCAGGTTGAAGGATGTGATTCTCCCCCTCTACTCTGTTGTTGTGAGACACTACCTGGAGCCCTGTGTTCAGCTCTGGGGCCCCCAGCATGAGAAGGACATGAACCTGTTAGAATGAGTCCAGAAGAGGGCCACAAAGATGACCAAAGGGCTCAAGCACCTCTCCTATGAAAACAGGCTGAGAGGTCTGAGATTGTTCAGTGTAGAGAAGAGAAGCCTGGCTGCATGGAGACCTTAAAGAAGCCTTCCAGTACCTAAACTGGGCCTACAGGAAAGATGGGAAGGGACTCTTTCCAAGGAGTTTAGTGACAGGACAAGAGTGACAAGAGTTAATGTCTTTAAACTAAAAGAAGGTAGGTTTAGATTAGATATAAGGAAGAAATTCTTTACACTGTTGGTCTTGAGGCAACGGACTGGGTTGCCCAGAGAAGCTGTGGATGCCCCATCCCTGGAATTGTTCAAGACCATGTTGGATGGGGATTTGAGCAACCTGGTGTAGTGGGAAGTGTCACTGTACATGGCGGGGGGGGGGGGGGTGGAACTAGATGACATTTAAATCATTTTCCAACACAAAGCATTCATTCTATGATTCTGTGCTTCTATGGTCAGCCAAGAAAGTATTACATAGCAAAGAAACATATTATGTAGGAAATGGCCAGTCATGAATGACAATTTGTTTTCACACAGGAATAAGTCCTAGCTGCAAGTGAACTCCACCATGTGAACAGAAAAATGTGGATGAGATAAGACACAGTTTATAAAAATGTAATTATTATTACATTTAATTAATTAATTTTGAGGGTCATGGTACAGCTTCTATCCAATCAGTTACTCACCTTGTCCCCAGGCAACACGCATTTGTTAGCCAACACAGTATTGCCTCTTATCCTGGCCTTAAAAAAGAGGGCTGAACCAGGAATCTCTTTTAGGTTTGGAAAGAAGAAAGCATTCTACTCGATCTAGCAACAAAGCAAGACATATGTCTATCCAGAAAATAGAATAGATTCTGCAATAATACTGCAATAATAGAATTCTAGAGGAAAAATGCAGAAATCCTATTACCTACTTTGTTAAGAAAGTTCCATAGATTTTTGTCTAACTCTGGGATGTGGAAAAGTACTTTTCCTTTGATTTAACAGCAATTTAATGTTTATTTTATAGGTTTATGGTAAATCATAAGATTAGATTGTATGATTCTTAACAGTAGTTAATTATCAGCCAATTTAATACATTTTGTCAACAGAACTGCATGAAGTTCAAGAAGAGCAAGTGCCGGGTCCTGCACCTGGGACGGGGAATCCCTGGCTGCACGTACAGACTGGGTGATGAGACACTGGAGAGCAGCCTAGAAGAGAGGGATCTGGGGGTCGTGGTAGACAGCAAGTTGAATATGAGCCAGCAGTGTGCCCTGGCAGCCAGGAGGGCCAACCGTGTCCTGGGGTGCATCAAGCACGGCATCGCTAGTAGGTCAAGGGAGGTGATTGTCCCGCTCTACTCTGCGCTGGTGCGGCCTCACCTCGAGTACTGTGTGCAGTTCTGGGCACCACAGTATAAAAAGGACATGAAACTGTTGGAGAGTGTCCAGAGGAGGGCTACGAAGATGGTGAAAGGCCTGGAGGGGAAGACGTACGAGGAACGGCTGAGGTCACTGGGCCTGTTCAGCCTGGTGAAGAGGAGGCTGAGGGGAGACCTCATCGCAGTCTACAACTTACTCGTAAGGGGGTGTCGAGAGGCAGGAGACCTTTTCTCCATTAACACCAGCGACAGGACCCGCGGGAACGGGGTTAAGCTGAGGCAGGGGAAATTTAGGCTTGACATAAGGAGGGGGTTCTTCACAGAGAGGGTGGTTGCACACTGGAATGGGCTCCCCAGGGAAGTGGTCACTGCACCGAGCCTGTCTGAATTTAAGAAGAGATTGGACTATGCACTTAGTCACATGGTCTGAACTTTTGGGTAGACCTATGCGGTGTCAAGAGTTGGACTTGATGATCCTTAAGGGTCCCTTCCAACTCAGGATATTCTATGATTCTATGATAATTTACTACAACTGAAACAGTGACTTTGTTAAAGTTTCAAGAATTGCAAGGTTCACAAGAGACTTACTGCAGGGTATTGGGGTGTTTCTAAATTCAGTTGTGTGCTTAAAAATTTCCCCCCCTTTCAGTGAATTATTCACTCCACTCCTTTGTCAGCATGTTAACAGAGTGGAACCACTGTGAACCCAAAGGATTCTGCCCTGAGAGGCATCCAAGCTCAGGAGTGTCACAGCCCATTCTGACCCCTGGAGAGCTCAAAGGGCTTTTCATTTAGGACCACTGTAAGACCATCAGTCGACTGACGGTTAGTCAGTATTTTTCCATCCAGGCTATGGTTCAAATAAAGCAATTTTCCATCAGCTGTACTATTCTGGTTCCTTTCTGAATGTGCAGTTCAATTACTTTCCAGACTGGGTACGATCTAGGCCACAGGGGCCAAGGCACAATCAAGGAGTGCCTGCTTGTACTCACCTGTTATTCCTGTTGTCCACTGATAACAGAGGGATGATGTAACATTAGTTAATATTGAACCATAGTTGAAATGGGGAAAGAGCTATTCTACCACATTGGTAAAAGCTTGAAGCAATTGTAATAAAGACAGAGACTACCAAAACAAATATTTTTTTTCCATAGCAAGAAATATTTAAATGAAAATGGAAAGGATGTTGATCTGTCTTCAGAGAAACTTTGATAGTAGTAATAATTTTAAAATATTTAAAATCTACCTATGGTACATTATAAGAATGGCAATTAGGCTTTCTTATTTCTTTTTTCTTTTATATACATCCTGTTTTCTAGTCTAGTCTTTCTATTTCTTCTATGAAGAACATGAACTCACTTTTTAAGTTGTACATCATGGTAACGATATGCTATTCTCAAAATGACATCTCATCTGTATCTCTTCACTACATGTTTTCAGTTAGTCATTAGATAGCTAAAATTAAGCTATGTCAGTTAAGCTGGTTCCCATTATGGGGTTTTGCCTATTACCATCTTTTAAAGGTGTGCTCCAATATTACAGAAAATCCTTGACTGTAAACACAAAATAAAAATCTGTAGTTAGTTCAGCATATTTAATGCAATTTAAATGCCCTTCTGAAGTGGGAACTTGCATATCTTGGGATGAAAAGAAAGCAGTGAACACTAAAAAAAAATATTTTGGCTCCTTGATATTTTCTGGAAAGTGAGTTGAAGGGAGAAAGAATAAAAAAAATATTCATTAGTCCTCAGAGATATTTTATAAATTTGATAGCTACACATAATTTTAAAATTTAATGTTTGTATGTGAAAATATTTAGAGGTTGTTATTTCAGTGCTCTGAAAGAAAAATTTTATTGAAGAAATATTTAATTTTCACAGCTGTCCAAACTTTGTATTAACCTTCAGGACATAATAAAAGGGGGGGTTATAATTTACTAAATTAACTTTTTTTTTTTTTTTTTTTTTTTTAATCATACAATCAAAAGAAAAAAAAAACAAACAGACCTTTTAAATTGAAGTTTCAATAAAAGTAAACACACATCTGTAAAAAAACAAGCTGTTGCTGTGGCAACTATTTCCCACTATCCCCTAAACTCCACAGAAAATGAAAAAGGCAAATACACAAACTACAGGTGCTGTTTTAATACATCAAAAGATGATTTTTTTAATACAACATTTCAGAGGAAGTCATTCAAGTAAACAACTCCTTTACCATTATTAAACAATAGATAAAAGAATAAATGAAAAGTAGAACAGAATGAGTTTTTGGGCTAAGCTATAAGTTCGAAAGACTACTTCAGTTTTACTCAAACCCCAAAACCTTTTGCAAATATATGTAAGCTTCTACTTTCATAAGCTTTCCAAACATCTCTTTTTCTAGAATCTAATGAATCTTCAGCTTAGCCAACGTCTAGACTTTCACAAGTGAGATATATTCTCAGAAGAAAGCAGCAACATAAAAATGATAAAGTAAAGGAAATAAAGACTGTAGAATGAATTCCTATATTCATTTCCTGTTGTGTTGATATGTAACTCTTTGGTATTGAGAATGAGTATAATATGATATTTATGCATACAGATTCTGAAAATTCTATCCAAATTCATCACAATTATCAGTGTTTTTTTTTGTTGTTGTTTTTTTTGTTTGTTTGTTTGTTTTCTTTGTTTTTTTTTTTGTTTTGTTTGTTTGTTTGTTTTTGGTAGCATTATGCTCTTTAATTAATCCCTAGAGAACTAGATACATTCTCCAGTTCTGAGGGGAGAAAAAATAAAAACTAAAAATGAAGCAAGTCCCTTTTTTAGATAAATATGGGTAAAGTCCAATGAAATCTAATGCTTTCATTATTTTTTCATTTTTTTAAATGCTTTCTTATCATTAGCATACTCGTTATATGAGCAATGACACTTGCATTTCTGTCTTAAAGAAAATTCTGCTCTTACAGCTCCATTTATAGAGCTAGTCAAACCTAACCCAAAGTGCAATTATGGCAATAAAGAATTTAATGATCCTGATGTTTAAAGAATTGAGATGCAACCAGTGTAATGAAGTTGTATTTTATGCACTACTTATCAGAGGCTCTCAAAGACGTTTATAAACTTTAATTATGTCTTGAAACATGTATGTGAGATTAAATAACATATGATCAGATTTTTCCATTTTACAGATAACAAGCTAATTACAAAAAATTTAACAGCAGAGCTATGAGTCCTTTTACCTATCTGCCTCATCTACAGAAGATAACATCACACATTACTGTCCGCATCCAGCATGTCATGTGAGTACTCAGCATTACTTTAGTCTGATTTCTGGAGTGTAATAGACCAGAGTATGCTTGTCTGTTAGGATGTTATAGCCAGAACTATGAGAACTATGTTTTCTATAAGATAAATGATTGTTCATTTTTGAATTTTGAAAGATTGCTACAGTAATTTCTAGAAAGCATTTTGAAAGATACATTGATTGTGGATTGGAAAAGATATGGATAAACGATGCTGTATTTGCAACTGTGCACAAATTCTTGGCCTCATGATATTGTTTTGTTTCTTTGTTTCTTTGTTTCTTCAATCCTCTCATCATCTGAATACTTTATCTCCATTGTAGTGTAAGACCAAATATTATTTATTACTGCCATTGCTTTTGAATTATTCTACAAGCTTTCAACTAGCACAGGAAAAGGGAAGGGAAGGGAAGGGAAGGGAAGGGAAGGGAAGGGAAGGGAAGGGAAGGGAAGGGAAGGGAAGGGAAGGGAAGGGAAGGGAAGGGAAGGGAAGGGAAGGGAAGGGAAGGGAAGGGAAGGGAAGGGAAGGGAAGGGAAGGGAAGGGAAGGGAAGGGAAGGGAAGGGAAGGGAAGGGAAGGGAAGGGAAGGGAAGGGAAGGGAAAAAATTCATATACATATGTGATATGTTATGTAGCTGTACATGTCTATGGGAGAAGTAGGAAAATTTCAGTGAAACTTTCTGATCCACTCTTAAGTACACTAAGTGTCCATCTGCATGTCTACAGACTTCCCTTTAGGTTTAAATGTAACTGATCTAGCACCAAAGATCTAATGTCTTCCCATTAGTCATATGCTCACTAGCACTTCCTATCAATGAAAACCAAGCAGGACAATTAACCAAATAAAGAAGAAAAAATATGAATAAACACAGAGTTAGGACTTTGTTCTCAACAATGATAATAAAAGCTCAGTTGCAGTTTTGGAAAGTTCTTATTCCTATTTTCTCCTAAACAGGATGAATTGGAGATCTGTATGATGTTTCAAGGCTGTAACCTCATCACAACCACAAAAAAAATGTTGGGATAGCTCACATGACTGTAATGCTGTCATGGAGGGCTATGTGCTTTTTAGGAAAGACAGACCAGGAAGGTGAGGTGGAGGGATTGCACTTTATGTGAGACAGCAACTGGAATGCATGGAGCTCTGCCTAGGAGTAGATGAAGAGCAAGTTGAGAATTTATGGGTATGGATTAAAGGGCAGGCTACCATGGCTGATACTCTTGTGGGAGTTTGCTACAGGCCTGATCAGGAAGAGGAACTAGATGAAGTCTTCTACAGCTGGAATTAGTCTCACATTCACAAGCCCTGATTCTCATGGGGGATTTTAACCATACTGATGTCTGCTGGAAAGACTACATGGCTATGTACAAACAGTCCAGAAGGTTCCTGCAGAGTGTTGCTGATGACCACCACACAAGTGGTCGAGCACCCCATGAGGAAAAGAGTGCTGCTGGATCTTATGCTTACAAACAGAAAAGGGCTAGTTTGAGATGCGAAGTCTGGGGACAGCCTTTATTGAAGTGACCATGGAGGAGTTCAGGATCTTTCTAGGAGGAAGCACGGCAAGAAGTAGGATCACAACCCGGGACGTCAGGAGAGTTCTTAGGTCTCTTCAAAGACCTACTTGGAAGAATACCATGAGTCAGGGCCCTAGAAGGGAGGGGAATCCAAGACAGCTGATCAATATTCAAGCATCACTTCCTCCAAGCTCAATATCTCTGTATTCCTATGAGCAAAAAGGCAAACAAAAGGGTCAGGAGACCTCCTTGGATAAACAAGGAGCTCCTGGAAGGACTCAAATGGAAGGGCTCAAATGGAAGAAGGAAGTTTATAGGGTTAAGTTTATAGGGTTAAGAGGGTTTATAATCTTTGGAAAAGTGGGCAGGCCACTAGGGAGGACTATAAGGATGTTGCGAGGCTGTGCAGGGACAAAATTAGAAAAGTCAAAGCTCATCTGGAGCTCAATCTGGCTACTGTCATTAAAGATAACAAAACATGTTTTTATAAATACAACACAAAAAGGAGGACTAAGGAGAATCTCCATCCTTTACTGGATGCGGGGGGAAACTTAGTTACAAGAGATGAGGAAAAGGTGGAGGTGCTTAATGCCTTCTTTGCCTCAGTCTTTAGCGGCAATATCGGTTGTTCTCTGGATACCCAGTACCCTGAAATGGTGGAAGAGGATGGGGAGCAGAACGTGGCCGTCACTATCCACAAAGAACTAGTTGGTGACCTGATACGGCACTTGAATGTGCACAAGTCGATGGGGCCGGATGGGATCCACCCAAGGGTACTGAGAGAACTGGCAGAGGAGCTGGCCAAGCCCCTATCCATCATTTATCAGCAGTCCTGGCTATCGGGGGAGGTTCCAACCTAGAAATTCTGTGATTCTGTATATGGAATGTGGAAAAGAGGAAAGACCACTTGGAAAGAATATAGTGACATTGACAGAGGGTGCAAGGATGAAACAAGGAAGGCCAACACGAATTTGGAGCTAAATCTGGCAAGGGATGTCAACAACAACAAGGGCTTTTCAATAACAGAAGGAAGACTAAGGAAAATGTAGGCCCACTGCTTAATGAGGGGGGTGCTCTAGTGACAAACGATTCAGAGAAGGCAGAATTAATGAATATCTTCTTTTCTTCAAGTCTTCACTGCTAAGACCAGCCCTCAGGAATCTCTGACCCTAGAGAAAAAGAAGAAAGGCTGGGGAATTGAGGATTTTCCCTTGGTGAAAGAGAATCAGGTCAGAGATCTGTAAGGCAAAACTAACACCCGTGAACCCATGGACCCAGATGAGATGCATACACAAGTGCTGACAGAGCTGGTGGATGTTATTGTTAGCCCACTGTCCATCATCTTAGAAAGGTCATGGCTAAGAAGAGAGGTGCCTGAAGACTGGAAATAAATAAATAAATAATAATTAAAAAAAAACAATGCAGGCCCGGTCTTCAGTGAGGACAAGGAGGACCCAGAAAACTACAGGCCAGTTAGGCTCACCTCCTTGTCATCTTCAAAGTCATCTTCAACCATATAGAGGAGAAGATGATCAGGAGTAGTCAGCATGAGTGCACCAAGGGGAAATAATGCTTGACCAACCTGATCACTTTCTGTGATGGAATGACTAGCTGGGTAGATGAGCGAACAGCTGTGGATGTTATCTACTTTGATTTCAGCAAGGTTTGTGACACTGTCTCTCATAACAGTCTTCTCATAGGCCATCTCAGGAAGTGTGGGATGGATGAGTGGATAGTGAGTTGGATTGAGAACTGGCTGGACGGCAAAGCTCAGAGGTTGTGATCAGTGGTGCAGAGTCTAGCTGGAAGCCTGTAGTTAGTGGTGTCACCCAAGGGTCAGTACTGGTTCCAGTGCTGTTCAATTTATTCATCAACGACCTGTATGATGGAACGGGGTGCACCCTCAGCAAGTTTGCTAATTACACAAAACTGAAAACCCAGATGGCTGTGCTGCCATTCAGAGGGACCTGAACAGGCTGGAGCACTGAGCAGTGAGGAAGCTCCTGAAATTCAGCTAAGGCAAATGCAGGGTCCTGCACCTACGGAGGAATAAACCCATACACCAGAATGTGTTGAGAGGTAACCTGCTGGAGAGCAGACTTGTGGAGAAAGACCTGGGAGTACTGAGGGACAACTGGGTAACCATAAGTCAGTACTCTGCCTTTGTGGCCAAGAAGGCCAATGGTATCCTGGGGTGCATTAGGAAGACTGTTGCCAGCAGGCTGAATTAGGTGATTCTGCCCCTCTACTCAGCCCTGATGAGGCCAATCCTGAGGTACTGTGTCCAGTTCTGGGTTCCCTAGTACAAGAGACATAGAGCTCCTGGAGTGAGTTCAGAGGAGGAATATTAAAATGATTAGGGGACTGAAGCATCTGTCACATGAGGAGAGGCTGAGAGAGCTGGGTCTGTTTAGTTTGCAGAAGAGAAGATTGAGGGAATCTTATCAATGTGTACACATATCTGAAGGGAGAATGTCAAGACTGTGGGGTCAGACTCTCTTCAGTGGTGTCCACCAACAGGACGAGAGGCAACAGGCATAAACTAAAACACAGGAAGATACATCTGAATATGACTACTGAGGATAAGGAAAAGGCTGAGGTACTTAATGCTATCTTTTCATCTGTCTTTGCTAGTCAGACCAATTATCCTTGGTGTACTCAGCCTCACAAACAGAAAGTCTGGGATGTGGAGCAGAAGAAACTCCCCACAGTTCCAGTGGAAATAGAGACCCACTGCTCCACCTGCACTGTCACAAGTCCATGGGGCCATATAGGATTTACCTTCTTCTCACAGAAAAGTAGCAATAGGACAAGAGGAAAGAGCCTCAGGTTGTGCCAGGGAAATTTTAGGTTATAAATGGGGAGACATTTCTTCTCAGAAAGAGTAGTCAGGCATTGGAACGGCTTGCCCAGGGAGGTGGTGAAGTGACTATCCCTGAGGATGTTTAAGGAAAGATTGGACCTGGTAGTTAGGGACATGGTTTATTGGGTGACATTGGTAGCAGGGTGATGGTCGGACCAGATGATCTTGGAGGTCTTTTCCAACCTTAACAATTCTATAAGAAAATACTTTCCTGCCAGGATGACAGAGCACTGGAACAGGTTGTCCACAGAGGTTGTGGAGTCTTCTTCTCTGAAGATATTCAAAACCCACCTAGATGCAATCCTGTGCAACGTGCACCAGGTGACCTACTTCGCAGAGGGGTTGAACTAGATTATTTGCAGAGGTTCCTTCCAACCTCAAGAATTCTGTGATTCTGTGTGATTCTGTAGCTAGAAATGAATTTGAACCAACTACACTTAGTGCAAAACACACTAAATCAAAGTTGCTGAAAAACAGTGAGAATTACTGTTAATCCTTTTTTTTTTTTTTAATTATTATTATATATCAGAGGATATCACATTTACACATTGGAAACCACAACGAAAAGAGCATTGTTTTTTCCATTGCAAAAACTCTGTTTTTTGAAAGTTGTCTGCTGTTAGCAGTCCAGAAATATATTGATAGCAATAGTCAATATAATTACATTCAATTTCATTTAGCTTGCATATCACACTTGGCACAAAATGTAAAAGTGTAGCATTTCTAATTGATTATTTATCAATCTGCAAGCTTGATTGAGCACACCATATTAGACTCAAATGAATACAATGTTCTTGTGCAAAGGTTAATTTTCTCTTCTGTATTTCATTTGGCATTTTTAGGAAAATGAATAATTGCTTTCAGTGTGTCCATTTAAAATAAGTTTAAAGCTCTGTGGCTGGAAAAACTGAAAAATAACTTTTCTGTCCAAGAAGAGAAATAAGCTGGAATATTAGATGCCCTATATAATGTAAATCAAAACAATATATTGAAATCTTGATATTTTTTTCAGTGTTACCTGATTTTCTCATCTTCACTGTTTCTGTTCTTTGTCATTTTATTATGTTATGTGTTTGGCTAAACACAAGTTACTTTGCAAATCCAATTTATTCATGATCTGATTTTATAGAAATCAAGATAGGAAATTAAATAAATCAATAAATATAATTTGCAGTGGTAATGAAAAAAATGTAAGGAAAGTAAAATGTTTTGCTCTCCAGCCCTTGTTTTGTCTGGCTATAATTTCTGTTGATCTGTACTTATCCTGTATAAGGAATGAGTTTGAGTTTTAAGTTCCACCTACAGAAACTTTTAAGTTTGAAGTCTCCATAACAACGAGAGCAACTTTCTGAATTTTCATTGCCAGAGAGTACATTTCCATTTCCATTTCATTGTTTGAAGTGATAATGAAGAAATTTAAAACACCACAGCATCACAGCTCAGAAATATTTTTTTTAAATATAATTTCAGATATCTGGATTTTAAAATGATCACATACCTGAGACTATAATCAGAAAATTCATTCTCTTCTTATTTAGTATAAAATGTAGGAAAAAATATATATTTATTTGCAAATAATTCATAAACATAAACTTCTGTAATATAAATGTCTATCTATTACTAAAGTAATTGTAAATAATTATCCAATACATACTTTGGTGTCAGTTTATTTGAACAGCACCAGCAGGACATGACTGCATATAATAAACAATAGTATGTCAGATCTAAACAATGGTAAAGTGACAACTTGTGAGAAGTTATGGTTAGGGATATATTTATTTTACTTATACTTTGAAAATATCCATAAAGCTGCTTCAATTTCAAGCTACCTCATCATGTATTTTACAGTATCTGGTTTCCTGGTCAGCTTGTATAGATCTTCTAATGGTCTTAAAATAATAGGATTCAGGGGTCTAAACCAATCAGCCTTAAAAGCTTTCAGGACTCTGAGACCTCTGCCCATCTGGCCCCTCCCCATAGGTTACTGGAGATCCACCCTTTCTTTATTCCCTGTGGTATGCCTCTGTATGTCACAGTAGAACCAAGAACTATGAATATCTTGGCTAAGCCTGTTTGAAAGTTAGATCTAGCTCTGTGTAAATTCTTTCCCCTCCCCTCCCCTCCCTCCCCTCTCCTCCCCTCCCTTCCCCTCTTCTCCACTCCCCAAAAACTAAAATGTTTGTTTATTTACCCAAATAGTATAGAGAAACTTTAAAACTGACAATATCATTCAGCAGCTCAGTTTCCAATCTGCAGATAATGAGGCATTTATGGTTATTGTAATGGCATACATATTTTGTATGTATGATGTTACATATAAGTGATTTTAACAGCATAGGTAAATATGTTAGTCTTCACACTTCACCCCAGTAATTTCTGTTGGACTATGTTTTGCTAGTAATTTCAAAGCTTTGCCAGCCATATTTATTGAACTGAAATTTGGTTACGAGCAGATTCTAACTTCTAGAATTAGATTTAGCAGTAGATTTAGTGGATTTCACAAGTTGTAAGGGTTAATGTTAATGTGCATGCTCCTAGGTGTACTAGTTAGCAAGCTATACAAAAACGTTTACACTAATATATATGTTAATAAATACACCAACAATACATTAGTGCTGCGAGTTAACTCCAGAAGGCAGCTAAGCAATGCACAACTGCTTGTTCATTTCCTCCCACAAAAACCCTGGTGAGACAGGGGACAAGTGTCCCTTCCTAGAGCCTGTCACACCCCAAATCTATTTATTGCAGGGGCAGAATGAGAAACAGAGAAATCCTGATACTGTGCAAGACCTGCTCAGCGACAGTTAAACCATTGCTGTGTTATAAAACATTGCTTTGGTCACAGATATAAAACACAGAATCACAGGAGATACTGTAAAGAAAATTGACTCCATCACAGCCAAACCTGGCACAGTTAGAAAACACTATAATAATACAATAATGCAAGCTGCTAACTTTTAATCAGGCACCACAGTAATCAGTTTATCTGAACTATTTTCAAACAGGCTGCAAACTTTTGCTGAATGGGTCAAGAACAAATAAAAAGATACAGTTCTGACTTCCAACAAATTAAATTCTATTCTAGAATATATTTTCAGAATATATTCTATTCTGATAAATTGCTTCCTGTTATGAATTTGGCTAATTCCAGTGTCCTGTCAGTGGGTCTAGTAAACTATTTGGTTTTAATTTATTGTTTCTTTGATGAAAATTAGACTGTGAGGGAAATGAACTGAATTTTTCATCTATTCATTGACTGAGCTCCTGGCATCTCAGAATAATATATTTCTTATGGTCCCATATATTTGTGACACAAACTGGGGTGAATGACTGATATGCCAGAGAGTCATACTGCCATCCAAACAGGTTGGAGAAATGTGGTGACAGGAACTCCAATAAGTCCAACAACAGGAAGTCCTGCACTTGGTGAGAAATGAGTCCATTCACCAGTACATGCTGGGGGCCATGCAGCTTGTGGACACCATGCTGAATATGCATAAGCAATGTGCCCTTGCCACAATGAAAGCCGACAGTACGCTGGGCTGCATTAGGCAAAGTGTCACCAGAAAGCCAGGAAAGGGGATCTTTCTGCTCTACTTTCTGCTCTATTGGTGAGTCCACACCTGGATTACTGTGTTCAGTTCTGGGATCCCCAGTACAAAAATTGCATGGATATACTGCCCAACAAAGGGCCACAGAAATGATAAATGGACTAGGTAATCTCCCTTACGAGGAAAGTATGAGAGAACTGGGAATTTTCAGCCTGAAAATAAGGTTCCAGGGAACTCATCAATGTATAGAAGTACCTCAATGGAGGGTGAAAAGATGACAGAGACAGGTTCTTTTCAGTGGTGTCCAGTCCAAGGTCAAGAGACAACAAGCACAAACTGAAACACAGGAAGTTCCACCTGAACATCATGAGATATTTCATTACTGTGAAGTCGACTGAGGACTGGCAAAATTTGTCCAGAGAAGTTATAGAGTTGTTCTTGGAGATATAAGCTGAGCTGATGAACTCCAGGGCAGGAGCATTCTGTAGTGGAGTGGGTGATTGTGGTGTACAAGGGAGTCCTGCATCAAGACAACCCCAGGAAGCAGAGGAGCTGCCAGCACCTGGCAGCCCCACAAGAGGAGCTGAGGAGTCATAGGCAGGGCCAGAAGCAGTGGAAGCCACCCCCACACATACAAAGACAACCCCTGGGGAGCACAGCAACAAGGAGCATGGCAAGAAGTGAAGCAGGGACATGTGGCATGGGAAGAGTTCAGGGATGCTGTTCAGGTGTGCAGGGAGGGGATCAGAAAAGCCAAAGCACAGATGGAACCGAGCTTAGTAAGGGATGCAAATAACAAGAAGGGAGGATTCCACGGCGAGTATGTTGGCCAGAAAAGAAAGGCCAAGGAGAGTGTGCCCCCTCAAACAAGCAGGGAAAACTGATAATGGCAGACATGGAGAAGGCTGAGGTACTCAGCAAACTTTTTGCTTGTGTTCACTGCCTGGCAGGTTTCCCATGTCTCTTGATTCCCTGAAACTCTAGGCGAGGGCTGGGGAAGTGAAGTCCCTCCCACTGTAAGAGGAGAGTAAATTTGAGACTGCCTGATGAAAGCGGACAGATACAAGTCTATGGGCCTCAATACCGTGCATCCCAGGGTCCTGAGGGAACTGGCTGATAAGGTTGCCAAGTTTCCTCCCATCATATGTGAAAAGTCCTGGAAGCCAGATGAAGTCTCTGGTGACTAGAAAAAGGGAAACATCACTCCCATTTTTAAAAAGGACTTCTCTCAAGGACTTGGGGATTCTGGTGGACAAAAAACTTGCCATGAACCAGCAGTGTGCACTTGCACCCCAGAAAGGCAACTGCAGACTAGGCTGCATCAACAGAGGCATGGACAGCAGAGCAGGGGAGGTGATTGTCCCCACCTGATTTGCCCTTGTCAGGAGCACTGCATCCAGCCTTGGGGCCCCCAGCAAAGAATGGGGCCCCATTCTTTAAATTTTAATTTTTATTTTAATTTTCATTATAAGAAAACTACATTTCATGTTTTGTTGTTGTTGTTTATTTGTTTTGTTTTGTTTGATTATTTCTTTGTTTCCCTGAAATGTAGACCAAAATATTTATTAGGCATATTTGTCTTCTTGGCATTATTTTCATCAACTCAACTCTCTATTATTACGCATTAATACCACCATTAGAATTGCATTCTTACTTCATATACTTGAAAATTCCTTATTTTTCTTAAATTAGCAAATTTACATACAAGTTTCTTCTTGTGTATTTTGCTTCCCATATAAGTTTACTAGCCTGATCAGACTGCATCAATTATTACTAAATTATGTAGTACTTTCTATATTGCAAATATAGTCAGCTGTCAGGAGAAAGCAAATTCATAGGAAGGTAACAACTTTTCCCTTCCTATTTGTTTGGATTTTTATTCATTTCTAGACATCATTCGTATTCAGATAATAGTTAACAGGAAATAAAGCTGGGCATATCTATAACTTAGAACTTCATGAACTTAGTGCCATGTACAACGGATGATTCTCCATATTTTGCATTTAACTGTGCAGAGAGCATAAGAGCATAAGAGCATTGCACTAAATTTATGGCAATTTCTTCTTAGTTTATTTCTACAAACGACTTCTGAATCACTTCTCAATCCTATCACCTTCTATCTGTGTCAGAAAAGTTTGTGCTAGAGGAATCAGAGAGAGGCCATGAACAGAAAGTAAATTTTAGGAAAAAAGAAAAGAAAAAAAACTTTGTATGTGAGCGATATGTGTCACTTTTTGATGACTTGTTGATTCTAGTTTAATCTAGTTTAATCTGTTTTAGATTGAAAAAAAAAAAAGAAAAAAAAAAAAAGAATCCTTCATCAGAATCTCTTCTTGCAAATTTATTAACTGGAAAAATGGAAAGAAAAGTAAGAGTGGTGACAAAGGAAGCAGCACAAGTGAGAAGGCCTCTATGAATGGAAAAGCCAAGACCAAATTTGCTCAAGTCTGGAAAAGGTAAGGTAGGGTGATTCTCAAGGCACCATCTCACAGACAATGGATAGATCGATGAAGAAATCAAATCCCAGGTGCCTAAACCATGAGATCTTCTAGGGTGGTATGCTCTCTTAATCCCTTCAGCCTTCTTTGCTTCACTATGTTGTGTAACCTGAGTTATTTATACTGGTCATTTGTTTTCATTTTTTTCTTAACAAAATAAAGATAGCCTTACCCTACATGATTCCACAGAACTTTTTTTGTGCTTTGGTGGTCTATTGCACTTAAGCACAAATAGATTTTTTATTATTTTTTTTTTTTAAGAAATATCTTCATCCAACATATTCCAGCTTGTCTATCGTTTATAAATTATGTGCCTCAACTTTGATATTAAATATAATTCCTGCTGAATAATTTATGATGGATTCACAAAATATAGTCCCCTCACCTTCCACACATACTTTCTTTCTTGAATGCTCTGCTTCTTTCATACACCTGTATGAAATGCACACACAGGCATAAAGAAACAACTGTAAAAGTTAGTCTGCATAACAGGAGCTAACAATTCCATAAACACTGAAGTCCACTCTGAATTTAAATCCCCTCCCCCTTTTTTTTTCCTTAAGCTGATACAAGCTTACATTGTTTTTTGTTTTTGTTGTTATTTGTTTGTTTGTTTTTCTAGATGTTTCCTTAAAAACCAAGGGAATTTATAAAAGTCAAATGAAAATATGAGAAAGGTATTTGCTGCTAAAGACAAATAGTCACCTTAGTCTATGCATGTAATCTGCTGTTTTTGTATATCTGGTTAAAATAATTTTAGAAAATGGATTCTCACCTTGTAAGTCACTTAGGTTTTGGCATATTTACTCACTCTCTGAGAGCACAAATGTTGGCATTTTCAGATCACAAAAATAATTTTCCCTTGACTATGTATGGTTCTTATACACAAATTGATACAATCACTCTTTTTCTGTCCTAATCCTTAGTTGATCTCATAATGCTTTGATGATTTGTGTTCGGAAAATAAAAAACCAGAGAACATTAAGCTTATCTTTCATGCAGCAGGTTACCAGTCATTTCTCCAACATCACAGAAGAATTGAAATTATAAAAATAGTCTCAAAATAAAATTTTCTTTTGTGGTATTTATATGGACTAAACAAGTAGGAACCACATCTGTTATTGTAGACAGTAATGATAGGGAATTAAATATGACAGTGGATCCTGGATTAAGGGGCAATGAATAGCAGCAGGACATATGTATTCCACTGGCTTTAAGGAAGAATTCCCCAGTGATTTTCAGTGGTAAGAAAGTGCTGGCATGATATCGCTTGGAATTGGTGTTCATGTTCTATTTCATATAAATGCATTTCATAACAACAAAAATAAAAATGTAATTTTGAAAACATTTATAAACCTTTAGAATTTATTTAACATTGTTGCCACGGGAAAAAAACAAAAAATAATAATCTACCCCTGGAAAAAAAAGAAGCCAATGAAGAGAACTGAAGGCTTGATTCCTGGGGAATAGGTTTAACTTGCACTGCAAAGAATTTCTATTCTGTGACAAACAATAAAAAGGTATGAAATGTCACAAGTGTGACCTAAATCAACAATAATACATTAATGGCTTTAAAAAAAAAAAAAAAATATAATAGATGCACAACTGCAAATATTGCTCTGATGGAGATCTAATTGTAGGAGATCTAATGAATAATAAATCCATGAAATTCATAAGTTATGAATGTACACAAAAAAATATTATAAAAATTAATTAGTAATGAAAAACAGGAATATTTTGGCATTTATCTATCTCTGTCATAATTGATGCACACAATTTTAAGACAGCAAAATAACTTCCATTAGTTATCTTGGTGAGCTCTTCCTCTGGCCATGAAAAGCAGGCAGAATTGATTTTTCAGAACAGATTGGTGGGATGTATATCACTTGCATCAAAGGAATAACACATGACACGAAATGTTGGAATCTAGAGCAGTGTTGTGCAACATTACAAAGAATGAGCTATAGGTCTGTGGGTGCCCCCTGGCACTTGGTGTGTGCACAGAAGATTGGTAAAATTGAGTATATAGCCTTCAATTTCTTTTGACAATCAAACTACCTTAGATTAATTTCATTTTTCTTAATATATTCAACACTATTTCTGAATCAAGACTTTCAAGATAAATACCTGAGCATATAAAAGGATTAATCTATATCCTCAAGTAGATCTTTTATTTCCAATTGTGAAGAAGATACTAGATTTTGAAAAGATGGTATGAACTAGAAAGAATAATGATTGGGACTTCTTAGATGCAACTAAAAAGAATTATCATAGAATCATAGAATATCCCAAGTTCAATAGGACCCACAGGAATCATCAAGTCCAACTTCACTTGAATCATCAAGTCCAAAGAGAGGACTGGAGCACCTCTCTTATGGAGACAGGCTGAGTGGTCTGGGGTTGTTCAGCCTGGAGAAGAGAAGGCTGCATGGAGACCTGTCTTCCATACATAATGGGGGCCTACAGGAAAGCTGGGGAGGGACTCTGTCAGGAGGTATGGTGACAGGACAAGGGGGAATGTCTTGAAACTAAAAGAGGGTAGGTTTTGATTAGATATAAGGAAGAAATTCTTTATTCTGAGGGTGATGAGGCACTGGAATTGAGGGGGGTGCTCCAACCTTCTGCTCATCATTACCCTCCTCTGGACTCATTCTAATAGGTCCTTGTTCTTCTTGTGCTGGGGCCCCCAGAGCTAAGAGCAGTATTCCAGGTGGGGTCTCACAAGAGTAAAGGGGGAGGGACAGTCAGCTCCGTGACCTGCTGTTCATGCTGCTTTTGATGCAGCCCAGGATATGGTTGTCTTTCTGGGCTGCGAGTGTACTTCGCCAGTTCATGTTCAACTTCTCAACAACCAATACTCCCAAGTCCTTCTCCTAAGACCTGCTCCCAACCCATTTTCTGCCCAGCCTGTATTTGTGCTTGGGATTACCCCAACCCAGGTGCAGGGCCTTGTAATTGATCTTGTTGAACCTCATGACATTCACACAAGAGGTTCCTTTAAGAGGAAGAGAACAAACTGTTATTTTATCAAATCTGTGCTTCAGTAGGATATTGGGTAGTGTAAAGTGTAGGGAACTGGGACTTAAGATGCTACATTTTTTTCAGTTTCTATGTTGGACAAATAGGACAAAAATACATTAATATAATACATAATTAAAAGATCCAGCAATAGGCAAATTTGTTTCATTTGTGTCTTCCTGTGCAAATGGTTACAAACATAAGCAATTTTCAAATTTAATTTACCATAGGAGCAGAAAGGTTTCCAAATTTGAACAGTACCAGACACTGTTTTACCTCGAAGTTTCCCCTGAATGCAACACATTTGCTTGTTTTTGTTGCATTTTGTCTTGGATTGGTACTATTCTTGGAAACTGCCAAGAAACTACATGTAAAATGAACATTGACCTTTGCTTAATTTCTGTGTGTCCTCCTGAAGTCTGAGACAATGTGTTCTGCTTTCTAACAAAGTACCTTATGAATTTCCAGCCTCCTTTGCACTCAAACTTTACTAAATGATAAACCTTTAAACTGAAGGGCTGAAAACAGCCCTTTTAGCACCATCAATTTTCTCAGAGAATATCACCACCCACCCTACTTTTTGAAAGGTAAATCTTGCTCTGATGCCAGTTTCTTGAAAAATAGTGTGAACATATGGACATATTTAATGAGTACTTTTTAATATGTAACGACATTTATAATAAAATATATATATTTTTTTTCTTATTACCCCTTTTCTGATTACCCTTGCTTACTTCAATCATTCAAGTATCAAAGAAATTTATGTGAAAGATTTATGAAAAAGAATGATAAAATGCATGTAATTACTTTGGTTATAAAAATGATGGGGGCTATAAAAACATGGGAGGCTTTAAATGAAACAATTACCCATGGATATGTTACTGAAGAACATTTATGCAAATATAGAACATAGCTATTATATTGAGCAGAATAAATACTTCTCTGAACAGTTACATAGCTGTCTAGCAGACACTTGAATTTTATTTATCAGTTTGCAGACAGCTGGAAAAACATCTGCCTAATATGTATGTGACAGAAAGAGAAGCATTGTTCAATAGCATATAAAATAATCGTAGAACCTTGAAAACCACCTGGCTGATAGTAAAGCTGTATACACACTGAAGTTCCACTCTTCATCTAAATGGGGCTTAATCCTTCAGTTTGTGTGTAACCAAAGCTCTCATTGTCAAATAGTGAGTGTGACTATAAACAACTCCTCAGGTGAAAAGTGTTGAATGTGCAACATCAGCTCTGCTGATACAAATTAAGGTGCTTTACAATACTGTAACAGCAAATAAGGATCTAGTCATATCTAGCCAGAATAAAGTATGGATCTGGTCCTATCTAGCGAGAATAAAGTACTAGATTGTTTATGCTAACCAGCCATCTGAAGTGCCAGTTCAAATCTCAAATTTACATTTATTTTTCATTTCCATGCTTTGTTTTTCCTCTTCTTACACTGAAATGACAGATTGTGAAAGTGGCATGGGAGAATGACTTGAAATATTTAATTTGCCAACAAATCTTCATACAGAAGCTTCCTAACCTATTTCAGAAAAACTAAACAACACAACAAAAAGCACAGGACACTGGCACAAATGGCAAAAGTATTCTCTTGTCCCTCCTAAATCCACAACAGTAATTTTCACCTGACAAAGAACCTCCTGCCTTTCTGCTCAGAGACATAATAGATTCCTTAATTGTTTTTTTTTTTTTTTTTTTTTTTTTTTTTGTTGTTTGTTCTTTTTGGCACTATTATTTATTTATTTATTATTTCTAATTCTGTATTTTTGGGGGGGTTGTTCTAATGTGTGTATAATGTGTAGGACTGCTTTGTGAAGATGAAGAGTTGATTTTTAAGGAGTAAATGTTTGTCTGACTACATGGTCACTTGATTGAATCTAGGTTTCATGATGCTAGTCATGTGTTCCTATAAATATCTGATAGAGGTCAGGAAGTATCAGGAACATTAATTCAGAAGTAAATGAGGGATATTGTATTTTTGCTTTGTGACACTAATAGAAATAATAAAAATGAAGTACTGTGGAAAAGGCCGGTGTACACAAAAGTAGTAAATTTTGTACATTAAAAAAAAAAAAAAAAGAAAATGGTGATTAGTAACACAACATGGTTGAACTAAACCATGTCATATTCTGCAGTACATGTAACCTTACTCTGAAATTAGGTAACCCTTGACAACCTTAAAGTATAATTAAAGAATATAAAATTACTCAAATTAGATAAAAAATATGTCAAATTTCAAATGAAAGATAATTATATTTTGCCAAATCAAAATAAAATATTGATTACTGTGATTAAATATAAAATATATATTCTTAAGCTGTTGTTTGACTGTTACTTACAGGAATGGGTACAACAAGAACACACGTCCTAATAATGCAGTACAATGGCATCATTTTATGAGAGACATTTATCTGTTAATTAGATATAATCTATCACCAGCTGAAGCATAATTAAATGTAATCATTTAAAAGCTACTTGCATTATAAATAAGTGACTAAAATGTGTAACTGAGAGAACATTTACATAATTAATAATTATATTTGATGTTCACTTACAAAACTGATTCACACTTTTTAACAAAGAATGCAACTGAGCATTATTAGAAGGTTTTCTTTTGAGTTGGATCATTTTTGTTGTTTCATTTTGTTGTGTTTTTCCTCAAAGATATGAAGTGTCCTAAGTGATCTATTAAATTAATGTTTAGAATAAATGGATTCTTGTGTAATACCTACTTTCAGTATTAAACCTTTCCATTCTTCAAGTTTCTTAATTTCTTTTATTCTTTGCAATAACCTTCTAATAGTAATAATTTAAAAGGAGTCTTGGAACATACAGAGAAACCCTCATGTTACGGAAATATACAGACACTCCAAGTTTAATACTTAAATGAGAAGAAACTTTTCAACGACACTTCAACGAAAGCTTTTCTTTAAAGGTTTCCAGAATTACACGTCAGGAATATTACTCTTCCCAGTTACTTGTATCTGCATATATGCCCAAACTCACACAGAGACAATATATTGTTTATCCCCTGCTTACAGTTGTCTCAAATATCCCCATTTGCTTACTAGTTTGAATATTTTATGATTTAAAAAGTCATCATGTTCAAATTCAGTCTGAAAATCAATAAATTCAGTGTGAAAGGAAGTAGTTTATGTGAAGTTTGATAATTATTTACAATATAAAATTCCACCTTGTACTTAAGCATGTGCTTATTTTAAGTTTGAGAAGCTCCACAAGATTCAAAACCATTACTTGCATTTTTAATTTAAATGTATGGTTTATGGTTTTATGACTGAGATTAAATATAGTTTGTATTACTGCAAGTTATTAGTATGCTAGCCCACTATACAGAAAGACCAGTGTTAGCAGTGTGATAAGAAGATCTCCACATACTTAGAGAGCCCAGAGTCATGAGGCAAACTGGAGAATCCCAATGACCTGCCTGAGCATCAGCCCTGTAGATTGGGGTCATCTGGTATGCCAATGACACAGGGCAGCTCCCAGAGCACCTCGAGGATGGAATCATTTCACTGCCCAGGGAATATGGGGGATCATCGTGATAGGATGTCAGGCAGTACTGCACAAACCTTTGGACCGGGGGAAGGAAAAAGTGTGGAAAAATAGACTGTTAAGGGATAAAAGAGGATAGTTGTGTGTAAACATGGGCCAGTATATTTGTCTGGTTATTCCCTGTGTTTGATCACTGCAGGCTGTTCTGTCTTCTCATTATTCTCCATTTCTTTCTTCCTGAATATATTCATTGGGGTCTGAGTGCTGGCAACTACCACAAAGTCTTGTTCACCCATAACACTAGCAGCTGGAGTGAGGAAGGATGCTTTTATCAGTGCATAACAGCAAAAAATGTCAAACCAGATTAGCTTGAAAGAAATTATGTTTTTCAGAACAAACAGAAAAATAAAAGCTGCTAAGATACCTGATTGGACTCAGTTTTATGTATTCTGGTACCATTCAGCAGTGAAAGAAGATAAAGAACTGATGCAGATTTATTACTGACATCCTCTTCCACATGAACCACAGTCCACTGACTTTGGAGAACAGGAGAGGTGCCTGAAGACTGTAAGACAGCCAATGTCACTCTGGTTTTCAATAAGGGCAAGAAGGAGGATCCGGGAAACTACAGACCAGTCAGTCTCAACTCTGACCCTGCAAAGGCATTGGAGCAGCTTGTTCTGGATGCCGTCTGCAAGCAATTGGAAGACAAGAAGGTTATAAGGAGTAGTCAGCATGGATTCACCAAAGGGAAATCGTACTCGACTGTGGTGGTTTTACTGTGCTATGCAGCTAAACACCACAACCACTCTCTCACTCCCCCTCCTTAGATGAGAAGGGGAAGAAGTCAAGTAAAGAACAACTCATAGGTTGAGATAAGGATAATTTAATTAAAGGGAAAAATAATAATAATAACTAATAAGGAAAGATTATTATTAACTAAACAATTTGACTAAAGGGAACAAAAAAGGAAAAGGGGAAAAGGGAGGGGGAAAGGGGAAAAAGGAATAAATAAATAAATAAATAAAAATAAAGGCTCTATGGAAGTGCAGAGGAAATAAATTACTCTCTACTTCCCACAAATGAGCGATGCTTGACCACATCCTTGAAGCAGGGCCTCAATGCATGTAACTGGTGTTTGGTAGGAGGACCGATGTTTTCCCAACGAGAGCCCACCCCTCCCCTCTTCTTCCTGTTTCCACGTTTTATTGCTGAGTTTGACATCACATGGTATGGAACCTTTGGTTGCTGGTGATGTTTCTTCTCTCACTTTTTTGCCCACTCCCTAGGAGCATTAGAGAGAATCCTGATGCTGTGCCAGCACTGCTCAGCAACAGACACAACACTGGTGTTATAACACTGCTACAGGTGCAGAGTACAGCACTGTATGGGCTGCTGCAGGGAAAGTTAAAATCTGAGCCAGATCTAGTACATTGACCAACTTCATTACCTTCTATGATGACAGCACCAGCTGGGTAGACAGGGGAAGATCAGTGGATGTCATCTGCCTTGACTTTAGCAAGGTTTTTGATACTGATTTTGATACCAAATGAGGTTTAACAAGAGCAAGTGTAGAGTCCTGCACCTGAGAAGGAACAACTGCATATATCAGTACAGGCTGGGGAATGACCTGCTGGAGAGGAGCTCTGCAGAGAAGGACCTGGGGGTCCTGGTGAATGACAGGTTGACCATGAGCCAGCAGTGTTCCCTTGTGGCCAAGAGGGCCAATGGGATCCTGGCGTGCATTAAAAGGAGCGTGGCCAGAAGGTCAAGGAAGATGATCCTCCCCATCTACTCTGCCTTGGTCAGGCCTCGCCTGGAGTGCTGTGTCCAGTTCTGGGCTTCCCAGTACAAAATAGACAGGGATCTCCTGGAAAGAGTCCAATGGAGTTTTAGATTAGGCAACCTGCTCTAGGGAACCTGCTTTGGCAGGGGGTGTGGACCCAATGATCTTTCAAGGTCCTTTCAAACACCTACAATTCTACGATTCTGTGATTCTATGAAACACATATGAATTATAGTCATTATGAAGTTAAACCTGAAGTGCAGACTAGCAGGTTTGCTTATACTAATGACCTCTCTTCCTTCTTCTTCCTTTACCCCCTGCAAACAGGCCCCTAAATACGTCTAGGAATTGCTATGTCAGAATTTGTAAAAGATGGTTCAACTTAATATAATTTTTACCTTGGCTGTTTTCATCCTATCATCTAAACATTTTTCTCCTAGTTCTTCACAAACCACACAACATGAGGAACTAGTGATAGGACATTACCTTTTTTTTAAACAACACCTTGAACAATCTAAGAAGTAGTGCTTTATTATTATTGTTATTATTTTTAATTTTGTTAATCTGAAGTAAAACTAAACACTGAATTTCACTAAAAACAGTTAGTGTTAAGTATGAAACCAATTTTAACTGTAACTATGAAATCAACTTTAACTGTTTGACAGTTGTAAATTTCTTGTCCTCAGAAAAACTTCTGAGCAGGTAACTGGAAAGTAACCAGCCTTGTAGTCAAATTGATCTGTGCTGCTGACAGATATCATACCTGCTATTACAGCAAACCAAAGACTTCTCATCTGGGCCATGAAACAAACAAACAAACACATACATTTATTGAACAAAAAGTCAGGTATTGACAATCAAGTTCATTCTTAAACACAGTTTTATTAAAAATGAGGTACTCAGCATTTGACATACTACCATATTAGAAAGGATACATGCCATTGAGCCTGAATCTGTACAGACTACTACACATGGACTTCCTATATGACACATGCAGGCTTACAGAATATTTGAAATTTTTCTCAAACAAGACTTATCTATGAATATTCTCGCTCAACAATTTAAAGGTCAAGTTAATCTCTGCTCAGAAATTTTTACTTAAATATAGTTTGGATCTGAAATTTTTCTCCAGTTTAACATACTCCCTTATTCCAAACAACAAATATCCCTCTTTTTTTACTTTTTTATTCATCCAACATTTTAATGGCATGTCAATTTATTTATTATTTTATTTTATTTTATTTTATTTTATTTTATTTTATTTTATTTTATTTTATTTTATTTTATTTATTTTATTTTATTTTTTCCCTTTTCTGCTTTTAATTTCTCCCAGTGAAAGCATACATCATTCGGTAAGACAAAGTCACTGAGGTATATTTTTCAATATTGTTCACTATTTTTGTCTTCTTAATCCAGCTACTCTGGACAATGCTGCCTAAAACTGTTATTCAGACAATTTGTTCCTTACCTAATTAAACTACTGTAATAGTAGCAAGCACAACCTGTTATGTTAAACTGTAATCTGATACACAAAATGTCTCTCTCAAAATGCCTCTCACTCTCTGGGTAGCTATTTCAAGCAATAGCCCTGTGCCACTTATTCTGTGTATTTGCTATGTATGAGCTCCAGGGTAATTTCATGCTGTATATATCAATTCTAGTATGTTGGCTTTGTTTGTTATATAAAATTACGACAAAATTCTAAGTGTTTCATTCTCTTTGTAGAGCAGAGTAACAAGGAGCATGTAGTGATCTGCCTAAAGGTTTTGCTGACAAACCTGGATAATGGCTTTCATTTTGATTTAGTGGCTCTAATAAGCTGGCAAAAAGAACACTAGAGTAGTTGCAGAGAGTTTAGTAACAGTGATAACATCTGTTAGATATAAATTTTTTTGCTTGCTTGTTTCCATAACTGCTTGATGAAGGCTTGGTTAAGAGCACAAACACAGCCACGCTGTGCTCATCTAGCCTGATTACTAATGTTCACTGGCCAGTGGTGAGTGTCTAGGAGAGGAATACAATAAAATCCTCTGCAACAGCTTTCTGCTTCCATTATGCAGAGGCTCAGGAATTTAAAACTTGAGATGACATCACCAACCGCATGAAGTTCAATAAGAGCAAGTGCCGGGTCCTGCACCTGGGACGGGGAAACCCTGGCTGCACGTACAGACTGGGCGATGAGACGCTGGAGAGCAGCCTAGAAGAGAGGGATCTGGGGGTCGTGGTAGACAGCAAGTTGAATATGAGCCAGCAGTGTGCCCTGGCAGCCAGGAGGGCCAACCGTGTCCTGGGGTGCATCAAGCACGGCATCGCTAGTAGGTCGAGGGAGGTGATTGTCCCGCTCTACTCTGCGCTGGTGCTGCTTCACCTCGAGTACTGTGTGCAGTTCTGGGCACCACAGTATAAAAAGGACATGAAACTGTTGGAGAGTGTCCAGAGGAGGGCTACGAAGATGGTGAAAGGCCTGGAGGGGAAGACGTACGAGGAACGGCTGAGGGCACTGGGCCTGTTCAGCCTGGAGAAGAGGAGGCTGAGGGGAGACCTCATCACAGTCTACAACTTCCTCATAAGGGGGTGTCGAGAGGCAGGGGACCTTTTCTCCATTAACACCAGTGACAGGACCCGCAGAAACAGGGTTAAGCTGAGGCAGGGGAAATTAGGTTTGACATCAGGAGGGGGTTTTTCACAGAGAGGGTGGTTGCACACTGGAACAGACTACAGCTAGACAGGTACATAATATGATGGGTGAACAATTGTCTGATAGAGATTAGGCTCAAGGAGTTACATCACAGGGTTACCAGCTCAAAGAGTTAGGTGGGATTACATCAGGTTGGCGGTCAGTCACTAGTGTGATTCTCCAGGGCTCCATTGAAGAGACAGTTCTCTTCAACATTTTTATACGTGATTTGGATGCAGGACTTGAAGGTGTACTAAATAAATTTGCAGATGGTAATAAATTAGGAGGAGCTGTTGACTCCCATAAGGATGGAGATGTCTTGCAGAGAGAACTTGACAAATTAGAAGTCTGTACAATCATCGTGTGAAATTTCACAAAAGCAAGTGCCAGATTCTGCCCCTGGGATGGGGCATCCCTGGGTATATATAACCCTGAGTACAGACTGGGGGATGAGAGACTGTGGTGATTTTACTTGGGTGGGCAGCCGAGCTCCACCACAACAGTTCTCTCTCTCTCCAGCCTCAAAGAGGAACAGGGGGAAAATACAATGAAAAGGGCTCAAGGATTGAAATAAGGGTAGGGAGTTGCACAACAATTATTGTGACGGGCAAAGCAGACTCAGCATAGGGAGATAGTAAGATTTATTGCCTATTACTAACAAGTTAGAGAAGTGAGAAACAAAGGAAATAAATGAAAAGTTCCTTCCCCCCATCTGTCCTCTTCCACCTCCTCCCCCCGAGTGGCACAGGGGAATAGGGAAACGGGAGTTATGGTCAGTCTATAGTGCTTCTTTGCTGCGGCTCCTTCTCGGTCACTCTCATGCCCTGTGCTGTGGAGTCCTGTGCTGGGTCTGTCTGGAATAGAATTAACTTTCAATGCAGCAGCCCACACAGTGCTGTGCTCTGCACTCGTAGCTGGAACAGCACTGATATCACTCCAGTGTTGTGTCTATTGCTGCATGGTGCTGGCACAGCATCAGGACTCCTTCCAAGCCCCCAAGAGCCAGCAGGCTGGGGGTGGGCAAGTGATGGGGAGAGGACATCACCAGGGCAGCTGACCTAAACCGACCAAAGGGATGTTCCATAACACCTGATGTCACGCTCAGCAATAAAAGGGGGGCTCTCGTGGGGGAGGGGCCTGTCCTCCCAAATAACCACTACACATTTTGAGGCCCTGCTTCTCAGAATGTGGCCGAACATCGCTCTTTGATGGGAAGTAGAGAATAACTTTTGTTTAATTATTTTTTTCCCTTTCTGTCCGTGCTTAAATATGGCCTTGGTTTTTTGTTTGTTTGCTTGTTTGTGTTGTTTGTTTGTTTGTTTGTTTGTTTTGTTTTCCCATTTCCTTTCCCTTTAATTAAATCATTCTCAGACCTCAAGCTCTTTGTGCTGTATTTTCTCTGTGAGGAAGGGGGAGTGAGAGAGTGGCCATGGTGGAACTCTGCTACCCACCTGAGAAAAAACACCACAGAGGCTGAGGATTAGCCCCAAAGAAATGGATCTGGTGGATGGTAAGTTAAAATAAATCAACAGTGTGCCATGGCAGCCAAAGGAGCCAGTCATCTCATCGAGTACATCAAGCACAATATTGCTGTGCTGATGGTCAAAGGGAGTGGTTGTTCTGTACTTCTCTAACCTCAGTTTGCGTACTGTGTGCAGTATGAGGCACCACAATGTAAGAAGGACACAAAACTATTGTTTTATCATCTTTATTACTGTTTTATATAGCTTTGTCTAAAAAAGGGTCTAAAAGGTATGACGTATGAAAAATAGCTGAGGTCACTGTGTTTGTTCAGCCCAGAGAAGAGGAGACTGAGGGGAGGCTTCATGGCAGCCTGCACTTCCTCATGAGGGGAGCAGAGGAGCAGGCACTGGAGTCCTCTCTAGTAATCTAGTATGTCTAGTAAATACCCAAAGGAATGGCATGAACCTTCTTCAAGAGAAGTTCAAGTTGGATGTTAGGAAAAGTTTCTTCACCAAGAGGGTGATCAGGCACTACAGCAGGCTCCCCCAGCAAGTGATCACAGCACCAATCCTTCTAGATTTCAAGAACCATTTGGACAATGCTCTCAGAAATATGGTTTTATATAAGAGTTGTTCTCAATGAATTTTGTATGTCCTTTCCAGCTTGGGATATTTTATAATTTAGTTGCGCCAGGGGAGTTTTAGGTTAGATGTTAGGAAGAACTTCTTTACCGAAAGGGTTGTTAGACACTGGAACAGGCTGCCCAGGGAAGTGGTGGAGTCACCGTCCCTGGAAGTCTTTAAAAGACATTTAGATGTAGAGCTTAGGGATATGGTTTAGTGGGGACTGTTAGCGTTAGGTCAGAGGTTGGACTCGATGATCTTGAGGTCTCTTCCAACCTAGAAATTCTGTGATTCTGTGATAATTTGGTATCTAATATTAAACCAGGGTGAGAGGTCTGACAATATTATCACATCACATATTGCTTTTATTTTCCCAAATATGATCATAGAAAAAAAAAAAAAAAAAGTAATATATTAAAAATATGGAAATAGCTTTCTGTTATTGATTTTATTTTTGTTTTAGTAGACGTTATATGTATTCAAATTTAAATGATTCTGATATTTTTTCATATTCAGAATGTTGTTTTCTGACCATAAAACAAAGCCAACAAAGCCTACTTCTTCATCTTAAGTTTTCCTATTAATAAAATATTTTTTAATAAAATACTTTTCTTCTGCATAGCATAGAACAGAAATTACTGTAGCTAGTGGTCTGTTCAACTGCACTGTCAAATTGCACTGCTAGTTCTTATATGACATCAAAGAAAAGACAATAAAAATCAGCTTTTTTTTTTTTTTTTTTTTTTTTTTTTTTTTTTTTTAAGGAGGATAACTATATTGCATGTCTACATCTGCAAAAGTTCATATATCCATGACAAAGGAAAATCTTCCATGTTGGATTTCACCACTCTAAGATTTTTTTGATCTTCTATATTTTATTACATCCCTGCATTTGTACAAGCTACTAAATTAGAGTGGATATAAATTAATTGCACCTAGGACTGGAATTATCCAGCTCAGATTTTATAGAATTAATCTTGGAAACTCTGATTGTTTTTCCTTAGGCTTATGGACACTGCAACACACACAATACTACAATATCATAAACGAGATATGTGCTTATAAATGGAAATACATTTGCACATATACATTCATATTAATTTAACAATAATATACCAGAACTGCAAAAAAATTGTCAAAGCCAGTGTCACATAATTCGCTATGTCTCATACAGAATCATTTACAGGACTAGGCCCACTGACAGCAACTGACCTACTCAAGCAAGAAGGAGCATAAGGAGCCTAGTCACTGAAATAAATGAAAATCCTTTCACTGGACTTAATGGGTCTTGAGTCAGGTTTAAATTCTTTATCAGTGTGACAGACCAATTCCAAACCTGTCTCATCTATATGAGTTAAGTTTGTAGGACTTTATATAGAATGGTTGAAGTAGGAGGCATAACTTAAAAGATCAACATTAGAATAATCAGATAAAAACTGTCAGGCAAAAGAAAAATAATATTGTGAATCTGTCCCTAAAAAGAGAATAAAACAATTGGAGAAAATATATTCCTATTGACAAACAAACACTATATCCTGGTATGATCTACACACCAGCATCATATTAACTGCAGTTTCTGAAGGACGTAAAGTTGGTCAGACTCAGTATTTATTCAATTAAATATTTGGAAAACTATTAAAATTTTCTTTCTTCTGGTCAAACAAACTAATCAGAAATTTTGGTCAATACAATTACACCCTTTCAGATTTTATTTTTAAAACCAAATTCTTAAAAGTGGTGAAACCTTATTGGTCCAATTTTAGGGAATCATTCAAAAGAGCAAATACAATGTCACTGAAGACCTGGTATCATGTCACTTCTCCATCTACCAGCTATCACAAAATTGCCCAAGTATATTGTGTTGCATTACGCAGTGTGCTATGGTCCCTCAATATTTCCTTCTTAAAACCCCAATATACTCTATAAATAAATATTATATAAAACATTACTATGTAAATAAATATCACTGGCAGTGTTACAGATTTCTCAAGAAAAAGAAAATTGAAATAACAGTAAGAATCCATGATGACTGATCTGATGACTAGATTTCTAGATAAAAGACTCCTGCTCCAACACTTCTGTGCTCTGGGTTTCTTTTGATTTTAAGACCAACATGTAAAAACTCAACACAAATTCTTCTTCATCAGATCTTGCTTTTCAGAATAAATAAATAAATAAATAAATAAATCTGTTCTTCTTACAACCAAGAGGTTCTGTGTGACTCTGCAAAAATCTGGATGATACAGTAGACTGTACCCATATTAAACTTACAGATAATACAAAACCTGTGGCCTGGTGAGGCCTCACCTGGTGTACAGAGTCCAGTTCTAATTCCCCCAGTACAAGAGAGACCTAGACATAATGACAAGAGTAAATCAGAGAGCCACAGAGATGATCAAAGGAATGGAGAACCTCTCTTATGGGGAAAATCTGAGATAGCTGGGACTGTCCAGACTAGAAAAGAGGATGCTGAGGGGGCCTCATTAATATGCATAAATATCTGAAGGGAGGGTGCAAAGAGAATGGAGTCAGGTTCTTTTCAGCTGTGCCAAGTGACAGAACAAGGGGCAATGAGCACAAACTGAAATACAGGAGGTTCTCTGAACATTAGGAAATACTTTTACTGTGAAGGCTCTTGAGTACTGGCAGAGGTTACCCAAACAGGTTGTGGAGTCTTCCTCCTTGGAGTTCCAAAGTCATCTAGATGTCATCCAGGGCAACCTCTTCTAGGTATCTCTGCTTGATACCTAGAAGAAGGTCCCTTCTAAACTTAACCTTAACCTACGATTCTGTGACTCTCCAAAGAACTAAATCTGTTCGTGTTTAGAAACCAAAACTGAACATTTCAGGGAGCTTAGTGACATTTGATTAAATATTGTTATTATCCCCACAGCCTTATTAAACAGTGTATCTTGCTCAATCAGATTTTCTTCATGAGTTCATTTGCATTTAAATTTCTCAAATCAGCCATAAAGAAAATATCACAGCATCTAGTCCAACAGAACAGGCAGGTGGAACCATAAAGTAGGTCCCTGCTGAGCGGGGTTTCTCTCTTCCTTGTTTTAACAATGAGACCAATGTCCTTTATATTATTTGATACTGCTGCCCTGGAGGGCATGGCTATAAACTCTAAAATTGTATCCTAGCTTTGGTAGTGATATAAATGTCAATTTACTTCAGCTGAAACTGACTATTGAGTTCAATGGCAAGGATTACTGTGAGGGAAAAAGGCAAGACTTGCCAGCTGTCACAAAGTCAGTGGTCAGAGCAGAAATGTCAAATGAATTGAATAAAACTATTCAAGTAATTTGAATAATTTGCCATACAATTTGGAGCACTTGGGTTGTGAAGGAAATTACACACTCCCTCATAAGAGGGAAACAGTAATATATTTATTGATATAATGTAATCATCTAACAGAGCTTAATCATAAATAAGACATAAATAAGACAAAATTTAAGATGAAAAGGTACATTTAATTATTTACTGCATAGAGGAAAGGATAAATCAGACATGTAAGTAGACCTTCCCATTGAGTCATGACATTCAGAGTGGACTCCCCTGTGTTCTAAATGCTTTTAACCAAAGAGGTAATGAGCATTGGTGTGGCTGAAACTACTCCTAGTCACAGACTTGGTCAATGGTTTATGTCTAAATGTTATATGTGCACAACCAACCTAAGATATTCACTTCTCAGTGAAGCTCACAATGCTTAGACAACTATTTATTACTTGTCAAGGATCTGTTGTGGTAAAGAATCTCCTGAGATGAATAAGGGATCTCTGCAGAAAGTGCGACCTTGAGAAATGTCCCTACTCAATGAGATCTGCCGTCAGCCACCATGCAGAAAAGCTCAACAATCTCATGGCTCACTGTTTATTGGGTAAGATGATAGACAAGTAGTCATATTGTTTTTTGGCACATGTTCCATTGACCCTCAGCTGCTGAGCAAGATATCTGTCTGTCAGTTTCTCCAGCACTCAGTTTGAGCCAACACTGTGGTTACTATACATATGAGTGTTGTGGCTTAACCTGTCAGGCAGCTAAGCACCACACTAAGAGTTCACTCATTCCCTCACTCTCCCAGTGGGCTGAGCGAAAGAATATTGAAAAAAAAAAGTGTAAAAAACTCATGGTTTGAGATAAAGACAGGTTAATTGGACAGAAAATAAAGGGAAAATTATTGTTATTATAACATATAATTATAATACATATTATATTGCGATATGTTATTATATATTATGTATTTTATATATAATATAGTCTATATTATAATTATATGCTACTATATTATTATATTATGTTCTCATATGATAATTATTATTAATAATAATAATTAATAATGATAATATAATGAAAATAATAAATGAAATTGAATTGAATTGGAGTGGTTTCTAAACAAGTGATGCACAATGCAATTACTTATCTGCTGCTAATGAATGCCTAGCCAGTCTCTGAGCAGCAGAAGCCACCCCTGGCCACCTCCCTGAGTTTTATAGTTCAGCATAACATCATATGGTATGGGACATTCCTTTTTGAGAGTCAGGGTCAGCTGTCCTGGTTCTTCCATCTCCCAGCTTCTTGCACACCCACAGCCTCCTTGCTGGCATGACAGCACAAGAAGATGAAAAGCATAGCCCTGCAACAACTAAAACATTAGTAAGAATGTATTTATTTAGAAGTATAATCAGTATTATTCCTGTCCTAAATCCAAAACACAGCTATATCAGCTACTAGGAAGAAAACTAACTAGCCCAGCCAAAATCAGCACAATATCCACACATTATTCTATACTATTTATATCATGATCAGGTCCCACACTTTCTGATACATCACAATTAATCATCACTTTTCCTGTCTTTAGTTATATATCAGATACACAGATACCATTCCTTCGGTCATTTAGTCCATGACTTCAAGCTCTGTCCATAACAGTCCTTTAGGGCAGGAGAGATGGAAAGTGATGTTGTTTTGTTGCATGCTGAGGTCAAGTGGAGAGTGAGGTGCTGGTCTCTTCTCCCTATTAACCAATGATAGGACACATAGAAACAGCACAATGTTCCACCAGGGGGAAGTTCGGACTGCACATCAGGAAAAATTTGTTTACCATGAGGCTGGTCAAACACTGGAACAGGCTTCCTAGATTGTTCCTTGCCTGTCAGTGTTCAAAAGGCATTTGATAATGTCCTGAATGATATGTTTTCACTTCTGTTTAGTCCTGAAGTGGTCAGGAAGTAGGACTAGGTGATCTTTTTAGGTCCCTTCCATATTCCATTCCATTCCATTCCATTCCATTACACTCCACTCCACTCCACTCCACTCCACTCCACTCCACTCCACTCCACTCCACTCCACTCCACTCCACTCCACTCCACTCATGAAACATAGAAGCCTGGTTTGAAAAGGGTACTAACTCAGCTATACATGCTTTTATTTTCCATTGCTATGGACCGCATTTAAGTATTTAACATCAGCTACCTAGAACCACATGAGAAAAAAAACCATAAACATAAAAATAAAAATGAGCTTCAAATATGTCACTGATTAACAATACCATCACTTTTCAATGTTTTTTTTTTCCTTTGGTGAGTACTAAGGCTTTCCAAAGGAGGAAGAAAGTGAGGGAGAGGGAGAAAGAGAGAGAGAGAGAGAAAGGAAGAGAGATTCTGTCTGTGACATTTTTCATCCCTTTAAAATAATTAAATATATATTTAAGATTTTTTCTTTTATTCTTCTTTCTCTTTTTTTAGTAGTAGTGGTGGTAGTAGTAGTAGTAGTAGTAGCAGTAGTAGTAGTAGTAGAGTAGAGTGGTAGTTGGGTAGTTGGGCAGATGTTTTGAAGTCAAGCTGAGTGGTCTGAGGTTGTTCAGGATCCAGGGAAACCTCTTAGTGGTCTTCCAGTACCTGAAAGGGGCATACAGGAAAGCTGAGGAGAGACAGTGAGTGTGAGGATAGGACAAGGGGCAATGATTTTAAACTAAAAAAAGGTAGGTTTAGATGAGATATAAAGAAGAAACTCTTTACTCTGAGGGTGGTGAGGTATTGGAACAGGTTTCACAGAGAAGATGTGGTTGCCCCATCTGCAGAAGTATTCAAGACCAGATTGGATGGGGCTTGGAACAATCTGGTCTAGTGGAAGATGTCCCTGACCATGGCATGGGGGTGGAGTTAGATGACCTTTAAGGTCCCTTCTAACCCAAATCATTCTATAATTCTAATTTTTTATAATCAATGGCAATGGATCATGCATATGCTGGAGTGGTCACACAGGACCACAGGCCTAATGAGTTATAAAACTGAGGAGTACAACCGTTGGAAGAGTCTCATCTCATCCATCTGAAGATGCATCTATAAAGGAAGAGGCTTGCTAACAAATCCTCATCATGTTCTAACTGGAAATTGACCTCCCTAATCAAAAAATTTGATCAGAACCATGCACAAACACTACCATGTGGAAAAAAATCCCAGTGGAATATATTTTAACGATCAAAGTCTATGTGCAACAAACAGAAGATGTCAAGTCAGTCTGCAATATTTGATGATACAAATCAAATTAACACTTCAGATTCTACGAGAAGTAGAAGTCATTACGAGTATGAGAAGAAAGTCATTACAAAGATATTTTGTATGTATTCAAAATGTTTTCATGAGATATTAGTGCTTATGAGGTCAGAGTACTATGAAACCATCCAGTAGACACTGGAGAGCTTTTAGACCCTAGTTAAGATTGGATGTACATGAACAAGAATGTTAGAAATTCTCCCAAGTTCTGGCACCTGCAACCTTACAGACTAACTCAGCTCCTTATTTTTTCCTTTAATTATGTAAGATGAGACTAAAAGCATTGTAGGTTAAAATCCTTTACTTACAGCAACAGTGTTGGGATGTATAGTGAATGAAAAGGAGCTACTGTGGCAGGTCACATCATCTTTGCAAGGAAGCACAACTTTTCTTCACAAAGGAGTACCTAGCTCTCAAAACATCCATGCTGGGATGTTGTGGAAAAAAAAAAAAATAAAATAAAATAATATGGCTGAAATTTAAATGTTGTTTAACACTATGAAAAACTAGTGCTCCCAGAAAAGCAACTTTTGTTTTAGTTTAAATTAAATGGTGTAAGGAAAATGCAATCAACATATGATGTCCTATGCTGTTTACATTTGTTTTTCTTGTTTTCTAAAGGCAGTTTAGGATTAAAGCTGAATATGTTGAGGAAACATTTACCAAAATTTCTATTGCTAAATGTTGACTAAAAGTCAACATTTTATTTATTTTATTTTATTTTATTTTATTTTATTTTATTTTATTTTATTTTATTTTATTTTATTTTATTTTATTTTATTTTATTTTATTTTATTTTATTTTATTTTATTTCATTTTATTTCATTTTATTTCATTTCATTTCATTTCATTTCATTTTATTTTATTTTATTTTATTTTATTTTATTTGTGCTTAACTTACATTTAATCGATTTAGTTTGTTCATATTTAAGCTTTTCAGAAAAAGAAATATATTGTTGCAGGTATCTGACATATTCTACAGTTATTTTTTCCTATTAGCCAGAGTATCTTTTATCTACAATCTTATTACTCACAGTTGATCATAAAAGACATCTGAAATATCTTAATGGGACAAATAATACTTCCATTGTGAACAAAGATTTAAGAACTTTGATAAACTAAAATCTTAGATTTTAGGGGTTTGTTACAGTGTTTTCATATCTATTACAATGATATTTTTACATTAGTATCCTTGTTAAAAATGACTCCTCTGTATATACATCTAAGCAGGACATGAAGCCTTACTTTGCATGAAAATGTTAAGTGTTCAGCACCCTTAATAAAAAAAAAAATAATAAAAATAAAAAAAAAAATAAAGGACCTTGCCTCAGTTTCAGTATTCAAAAAATAGTCCTACCTAACATATTTCACTGTAGATAATCCTCAAAACACCTTCAGTAAAAATATTTTGTTCATTATCACAGAATAACAGAAAATAATTCAAGATGGGCTTGGGAATCAGTGAATAATGGCATATTTGACTAAGAATTATCCCCAGGCTGTTTTGAGACCTTTGGTCCTGTTAACAAGCAAAGTTTCTTTGAAATGAAAATTAGAGCTGCTGGGTACAATACAAAGTGTAGGTGATAAGCTCTTAAAGCCCTCAGTGTTTCAGCAACTAAGACTAGTTTAATAACAAGAAATCCATTTTGGCTTTTATTTATTTATTTATATATTTATTTATTTATTCAGGCTTAAAACAGAACTTTCTGAAAATTTAGGACAGCTACAATGTGCCAAATTACTTAACAGCCTACTCTTCAGTCCTCAGTCAGGGAATTTTTCTAGGACTTCAGTTCTTATGAGTAGTCTAAATCAGGCTGAAATTGAAACCCTGGAAAGCATTCTGACCTACAGACCATTGACCAATGCATTTTACCTTTGCTCTGCAGAACTTTCTTATCAAAATATTTCAGTGGAAAACAGTAACAATTAAAAATCTTCAAATCACCTTGGTTCAGTCTCCACCGCCCTCCCCCTACCAATCTAATCACAAGTAACAACACTGAGAAACTATTATATTGCTAATTTCAGTATTTCAGTTTTGTGTTGTTTTCAGTTTGCTTACTCGATAGGTAATAGTTAAACAATTAAGTCAATGAACCTATAACTTTAATGGAGAGGGTTAATTCTATGTGTATCTCAGTTTGTAAACTTCATAAAACACATGGCAATAAAATGTAGACATGAACAACTTTTAGTAAGTTGTTGATAGCTAGTAATATGTTCACAGGATCTCATCTGGCAGGCATTTTACTGCTCATACACCTGGTTCATCAAACAGAATAGCAGAACAGTTAGTTTTCCTATGAGGTATTCCACAGAATCACAGAATTATTGAGATTGTAAGGAATCTCTGGAGGTCATCTGTTTCAATACCTGATCAAGCCAGGCCTCCTAGAGATGGTTGCCCAAGACAGGTTTTTGAGATGACTTTGGAAGATCTCCAAGGAGGAAACTTCATCACTTCTCTGGGCAACCAGTTCCAGTGTTCAGTCACCCACATAATACAGAAGTGCTTCCTGATGTTTGTTGCCCATTGTCCTGTCACTGGGCACCACTGAAAAGAACCTGACTCCATTCTCTTTGCACCCTCCATGTGGGGTCTCACTGATGAGATTCCCCCAAGCCTTTTCTTCCTCAGGCTGAACAGTCCCAGCTATGTCATCCTTTCCCAGAGGAGAGATGCTCCGGTCCTTTCATCCTCTTGGTGGCCCTTAGCTGGACTCTCTTCAGTACATCCATGTCCTGTACTGTGAAGCCCATAACTGGACACAGTACTCCACGTGTGGCCTCACCAGTGCTAAGTAGAGGGGAAGGATCACAGCTCTCCACATTCTGGCAATTCTTTGTGTAGGATGCCAGTGCAGCCAAAGACACCATTAACTTTCTTTAGGGCAAGGGCGCATTGCTGGTTCATTTCATGTCCTTCACATAAAACAAAATAAATTAAAATAAAATAAAATAAATAATAAAATAAGAAACCTCTTTAAACATCAAGTGTTTAATTGTGTGCATCATGAAGACATAAAAGTAGATTATTAATTAATTCACTATAAGCAGGAAACAACTTTTAGGCTACTGCCATGCAGTACTATTTGTTTTTAAATTCTCTAATAAGAGATTCCAGCATAAAAATGTAAACTGAAGATCATCTATTTACTTTAACAGTAGTTCAAGATTTTTAAATATGGTTTTTAGGAATGAGAATCAGAAGAAGTTTTCCATTGGAACAAAATGTTTATTTCCTTTGGTATTAACACATTTTATTGTATTTCAATTTGAATACATGAATTAAACAGAAAGATGTGTTATGAATAAGTTGGTCTATATCATTTAATTAGATATAAAATTTATAAGGTCCATTTATAATTTATTCCATTTATAATGGAAGACAATACCTTAGCTCTCACCTCTCACACATAACTTTACTGATTTTTGTTTGTGTTAGGGAATGAGGATCATAAAATTATTTTTAAAATATCTTACTGTTTTACAAATAGACTACTTCTGCAACACATCTGCTACTGCAAATTGAACATCAAGTGTTCCAAAGTTCAACTGGTAGATTGAAATTGAATTCTGATTTTCTGTTAGCAAACAGTGGAATCATTAAGTTTAATAACACTGAGTTAATGGAAGTCTGGCCTTGCAAGGGTATTGATTTCAGGAGATTATCAAATTGAGATATGGAAAACTCTTGTTAAAATCTTAAAACAAACTACTTACATGGCAGTGTTACACAAATGGATGCAAGTGTCTCAATATAGATAGCACTCCTGGTAGCTTAAGCAAATGAAAATGGGAGCAAGAACAGCTTACATTGGAGTGCCAGTATTAAAGCAGAGAAGGGCTAGAGAAGGAAATAGTTGTTAATTTTCATTTGTTTGTTTGTTTGTTTTTAGGGTAGCTACTACTTATCTTCTGTGTATAGAAGTATTTTGCTGTTTTACCATGATAAAATCATGTTTTTATCATGGCAATTTTTTTTTTAATCATATTAATTTTAATCACACACACATTTTCCACTTTGAGTGACTCTGAACAGTGGCTTTCCCTTTCTGTCAAGCTCAGTACAGTGAAGCTAATTGCATTTGAGGAAGAAACAGTGCATTTAAAAATAAAAATAAAAATAAAAATCAGGGAGACTCAGTTGAAGATTCTCATAGTTAGTACATAGGTAGCAGAAAAGCTTGTCAGTTTTCATGCCTGTGAAGCCCAAGTTACATACAGCACCGACAACAGGAATTAATGTGTAAAGGAACTTTTATTTTATGCAGATAAGTAACCTGTTGTCTTATCCAGTGCATGTGTGTTTTTCCACCTGATGTAATTCCAATGTCTAATTTGCTAATAGAGAGCAGAATCCTAGTAGGTATGTTCCCACCGCCACCACCCCCTCTCCCCTCCCTCCCCTGCCCTCCAGGATTGAGTTCTATAAAGAGGTAATCCTTATAAAATAGTAGTCGAATTCAAAACTTTCGCCCTTCTGACATGTTTTGTCAATGCTCATTTCACATACTAAAACAGAACAGTAGAGTGACAGAAAAAAATACTACTAAAACCTAAGTGTTTGCAGAGGTATTTTGTTCTATGGTTCTACAAAGCAATATTACTTTTTACACCACTACTTTTCATTAAAGTGTCTAAAACAAAAGGCTTAAGACTTGCCTTTCTCATCCAAAGAGAGCCCTGTGAGGAGAATTTTAGTTTTCATTTCTTTCTGCATTTCGCTACCTCAAACTTTTCCGCAGAGTAAATTGTAATATGGAATATTTAATTAATTCAGGTTTAATCCATTCTTCATCTTCTGAAATTGCTTTTGGTTGCCCTGAATGATTATCAAGTAGCAAAAGAGGAATGCCTTCAGATATTGGACAATATGTAGACCTCTGACAACTGTAAATATCTTTCAGATTAGGGGATTTTTAGATTTTTGCAGCTGCTGAAAAATAACTCATTTTTATCAGTGGGTTCTAAACCATAACCAAAAAATCACATATCGTTCTGTGATAAACAGAATGAAAGTTGCTAATATTCTAATGAAAAAAGTAAATTAATTAAAAAACATGTGTACATCCAGCAGAAATATTCCAGAATTGACAGAAGTACTTAAATTTTCATATAGTAATCTCCCCATTTGTTCTTTCCAATACTTGATATTACAGAACAGAACTAATTTTGCGAAAATTTCCTTTTGAAAATTTGCTTTTGATATTCCTGTCCTAATGCATTTTTACGTATCATATGCTTCTCCATTACAAAGCCTTTAAAAGTGTTCCTATTTATGCATAATTACCTTTCCATTTTAAAATCTCAGATCTCCATCATTTCATCTAATTAAATGGCATCAACTAATGTAATTAGACTGAAAGACTGTGACACAATTAAGTACAATTTTACCTTCTTTCTTTCAACTATTCTCTTTTACTAGCTTTTCTTTTGTGATTCTTCCTGCTTTAATAATATCTCAAGAGATACTACACGTTACCACTTCAATTAATCACTGGATTAGAAGAAAGAGTTGAGTAGAGATAGAAATGATGTAATTACATTCATTATGTAAAGGGCAGTATCATATGGTTAAAAAAGCACGGCAAAACCTCACATATAGAGACACACATATATATATTCAAAACTGGGGCTTCAGAAAAGCTGCTTTATGTCATCAAGGACGAAATCGTAATGTAAATCAGTAATGTAGAGATTCTTAAAGATTGTTTAAAAAGGATGTATTGGATGAACATAAAAATTCATAATTGAGAAAGAAGACATATTGAGCTAAAATGTCATTGTAGTTCAGTGACGGGGTAATGATTTTAGAAATAAAAGGAAGAAGAAGAACAACAATAACAACAACAAAGAACAAGAACAAGAAGACTGAAGTTAATATGAAATCTGTGATTGAAAATAATAGAAAAACAAATAGAAAACTAAAAGAACATGAGAAAATAATTTATGTGACAATAGGAAGAGTAATAAGGGAGGGTATATTCATCTTTTCTTTTTTTTTCTTTTTTTTTTTTTTTTCAAAATAAAAGGGAACAAAGTTTCATTTCTTCTAAATCCCATAAAAAAACAAACACTTTAATGCATTGGAGTTCTAGAGCAAGAAGACTCCCTAAAGTGTGAAAGGTTCATTGGCTTCAAATAAACAAAACTGTTCAGAAATCTGAAAAAAAAAAAGTAAGTCCAATAGTTACTTCCTTTGCCCATTAGGAAGCAAACTGATATGTTTAGAACATGAAATCTGTGAAATATTTTCAGAGTCATGAAGAACTGAGGTAGATGGTGGCTAAAAGAGATTGATGCAGTTTTATCAGGAGGTCCAGCCCACCCAAGAATCCACCCACCAAGAATCCATTAAGCACTAATTAATCATAGAGCTGTCAAAATAAAAAATCCTTGAATGTCAAGGAGATATGAGGAGGTGACATAGCACTGGAATGGGTTGCTTTGAGATGTTGTGGAGTATCATTCTTTGTAGATATGCAAAACCTGCCTGGATCCCCTCTTGCACAACATACTCAAAGTGATCTTGCTCGGCAGGGGGTTGGATGATCTTAAGAGGTCCCTTCCAACTCTGTCCATTCTGTGATAACTCAGAAAAACTGCAGATACTGTATTTATATTGAAAGTCACCAGAAACTGTGAACTTGTTAATGAGAAATCAGTCAGTCATTTACTAAATAATACAAACATTATGAAAAACTCATTAATAAACAAAAAATTGAAGAGCACTTTCTACAAGACAACCTTTTGTCAGATAAGCTTCATTCACTTTTTGCTGGAATTAATTAATGCCAATGAAAGTTAATTCTGACGATATCTGTATAAAAATATTATAAAAAATAATATTAGAAATTTGCTGTGATAACTGATTTAGTGAGGTATGATATACTAACAAATGTTACATTACACTAATTTTGTTGATGAACTTCTAGGAGAATTGACTAAATACTTATAGGAAGACTGACTTTTTAAAATTGAAAATATTTTCTAATTTTTTTAGAAGTTCATCAATGAGTTCCATTCAATAAGAGACACACTAGGAAGATCTATATTAAGATGTTAATACTCTTTTTTTCCTCCAAATAGTTGAACACTGACCCATAGTACTAAACTTTTTGAATAGGTCCTTGAGATTACTGAATGTTTAGTGAGAAGGAGTAAAACCCATTGTTAGAGTAATTTCAAAATTTCTTAGAAAAAAAAAAAAAGAGACAAGAAGAACAAGAAGATAAAAAAAGTGTGCACATATTAGGAAAATAGATATTTGTAGTTAATCAGGTACAAAAATAGGAGGGTCTAGTTTACCAGTGAGAGTCATAGTTGAGTTCTATTGCGATATGCTGTCTTCAGAAGCCACAGACCTTATTTATTGTTTTATTAAAAAAAAAAAAAAGTAAAAAAAAAAAAGGATTCAGTAACATAAATTACATACTGAAATTATTTCTTCAGTAGAGCAAAGAATCCTAAAATATTAATTTAATCGAGGATGGGATTATTTTACTTTGTTTTGTTTTTATTATTATGTAATACCTTTCAATGTTTCATTCATTATAATGCTACTATATACTTAGTATTCACTCCTAGCACTGCTAATATCATTACATTTTTAATAAGTAAATATAACTATGCAATACTAAACTTATAAGTATATGCTATGTCTCTACTAAATATTCTACATTAATATTTTTCTACAAAGTAGTATACCTTGTTCAGAGTTATGCAATCATGTAGGTTAGCAATTAGTACATATTCTGTAGTGAGCACTGATGCTATGTTATGCAATGTAAGTATATAAAAAGATAGATTAACTGAAGGATTTGGCACTGATCATCTGTAATCTCTTGGCTATTAAAGCCATATTCATGATCCTCATTTCAATGAATTTTCAATGAATTTTCAATGAATTTTCAATTCATAATAGGAAAGTAATTGTTACTTATATTAAATGGCTCTAGAGAGACAGCAGAAAAAAATATCATGGAAGGATGAGGTGAAGAGATTGAGAGGGAGAGATTTTCTGTAAATTGTTAGAGTAAAAATAAACACATAAAAGACACAGAAGCAGCAAAGGTAAACTGAAAACAGAGACTGATAAAAAGTTAGGAAAAAAAAAAGAAAAAAAAAGAAAAATTCTGTGGCTTTTACACAAGAAAAAAATAAAATAAAATAAATAAAATAAAATAAAATAAAATAAAATAAAATAAAATAAAATAAAATAAAATAAAATAAAATAAAATAAAATAAAATAAAATAAAATAAAAAACTTCAGATTCTCTGTATCAGGAAGAAATTATGACTTTCACTTTAAACAGTGATGCAACAAATAGAGAAAAGACTTCTAGACAGCTATTAACAAGTACTTGTGTTCGTTTAGGCTCACCGTGTTTCTTTCTGGATAGGTTTCCTTACTGTTAGGTAGCCATTAACAAGAATTATCATTAACTTCATAATAATTGTCACTTACTCAGATTGCTAACTCTGTATTCATTAGTCTATAGTGATTAAAATGTTTTAAATCTGAATTATAACATTTTTTAAAAACATTACAGAATCCTTACTTTATGAATTATCAAAATATTCCACTTACACTTCTTTTCTAAACAGATTCTTAACATTACAGAATATTTTGTAGTGCAGTGGTCTTTCTTCACGGTATAATTGTATCTGTCAGACTAAGTATCTTCAGCTCTTTGATAAAGCTACATCATCATGCTTCGAGTGAATTTGCTAATATTTGTGTGAAGAAATAATCTTATGTGAAGGAGAAATTACCTTGTGTGAAGAAATTATCCCATGAATACCTACATACAGGGAGTCTGAGATGATCAAGACTTTTATTTCTTCTTCTGTTTTTTAATGTAGATTAGATAGATAGATAGATTAGATAGATAGATAGATAGATAGATAGATAGATAGGTAATTAAGTAGGTAGGCAGATAAAAGAAAGCCCTGAATGGAACATAAAATTCCAGGTGTGAATTCCTTTGTACAGCAATATGACCTGCTGGCATATTAGCCACTCCTTAAAGTTTTGCATCATCTGCAAACTTGCTGGTGTTACACTCTGTCACATCAGTCCTCTTTAATATCTTTATCAATCATCTGGATGAGGGGATCGAGTGCACCCTCAGTAAGTTTGCAGATGACACCAAGTTAGGTGCGTGTGTCGATCTGCTCGAGGGTAGGAAAGCTCTGCAGGAGGATCTGGATAGGCTGTACCGATGGGCTGAGGTCAACTGTATGAAGTTCAACAAGGCCAAGTGCTGGGTCCTGCACCTGGGGCACAACAATCCCAAGCAGAGCTACAGGCTGGGAGATGAGTGGTTGGAGAGCTGCCAGGGAGAGAAGGACCTGGGAGTATTGCTGGATAGTTGGCTGAATATGAGCCAGCAGTGTGCTCAGGTGGCCAAGAAGGCCAACGGCATCCTGGCTTGTCTGAGAAGCAGTGTGGCCAGCAGGGCTAGGGAAGTGATTGTCCCCCTGTAATCGGCTCTGGTGAGGCCGCACCTCGAGTGCTGTGTTCAGTTTTGGGCCCCTCACTACAAGAATGACATCAAGGTGCTTGAGCAAGTCCAGAGAAGGGCGCTGAAGCTGGTGAGGGGCCTGGAGAACAAGTCCTACGAGGAGCGGCTGAAGGAGCTGGGTTTGTTCAGCCTGGAGAAGAGGAGGCTCAGGGGTGACCTTATCGCTCTTTATAAGTGCATTAAAGGAGGCTGTAGCGAGGTGGGGGTTGGTCTATTCTCCCATGTCCCTGGTGACAGGACGAGGGGGAGTGGGCTAAAGTTGCACCAGGGGAGTTTTGGGTTGGATATTAGGTAGAACTACTTTACTGAGAGGGTTGTTAGGCATTGGAATGGGCTGCTCAGGGAAGTGGTGGAGTCACCATCCCTGGAGGTCTTTAAAAGACGTTTAGATGTTGAACTTAGTGATAGGGTTTAGTGGCGGACTTGTTAGTGTTAGGTCAGAGGTTGGACTCGATGATCTTGAGGTCTCTTCCAACCTAGAAATTCTGTGATTCTGTGATCATTCAGATAACTAATATAGATGTTAAACAGGTCTTGATGCAGTATTAACCTCTGAGGTACCTGGTTATTTTCTAATCACAAACTAAACATTGTTCCTCTGGTCACCACTTTCTTGTCCTGACTGGTCAGCCAGCTTTCAATCCACTCACTGCCTGCCCATTCAGCCCATATATCACCAGTTTTTCTGTGAGAATCGTCTGTGGTGTAGTAAGAAAGGTGTTATCAAAGTCAAAGTAGGTAATATCCTCTGCTCTCCTCTCTTCCACCAGTCTGGTCATTTCATCAAAGAAGCTTATGAAGTTGTTCAAACATGACTTCCCCTTACTGAATCCATGCTGACTGCTACTGATGATTTTTCTATATGCCATGTGTCTGAAGAAATCATAAACACTGTTTCTGACCTAACCTTGAATTAGTGGTTGAAGTATGAATTTCATTTTTATCTTACCTACATCTAATAACATTAATGTTGGATAATATTTAAACTACTCCTCTAATAACTGGACATTTGGAAATGTCTAGTTCTGTTTGTAATTAAGCCAGTGGCAAAGCAACTCTTTATGCCAATAGGAACAAAATTTTCCTAAAAGGGTGAAAATAACATCTTAAATTTAAGGAACTGGTGAACAGATATTTTATACTTCACCTGCACTGCAGTGAATGTCATAGTTATTCCATTTCATTTATTAATTCATTGTCTGTGGAATAGATTTCATAAGGAAAGGACACGATTACATCAAACAATAATCCATGAACTTTGCAGTTATAAACCATGTACATTTCATGTATAGGTGCTGAGTTTCATTTAGGAGTCACCAAAGGGGAAAAAAAAAAAAAAAAGAAAAAAAAAGACATCATAAAAGCCAGCTTGCATAATTTTCTTTTATAAAACTAGCCATGAAGCAGTTCTTTCTTCTGTTTAGTTTGAACACCACGACTTCAGAAAAAATAAAAGCTAAATGGCATGAGAGTGAGGGGGATTTGTTTGTTTGTTTATTCTTTTACATCACCAAATTGCTGTAACATCAACTGGAGTTTTCCTCTTTCCTGTAGGCAAAGTGCATAAACTTTGTCTCATCATATTGAGTGTTTATTTATGTGTCATTGACAGTTGGTGTTAAGGATGATTTCTTCTGTTAATCTCACATATTCTAGACCTCACGTGGAGGCCCGGCATACACATGGACAGGTTTTAAAATCATACACAGCACAGTCTTCCTGCCTTAAGTGGAAGAATCTTTTCCTATGAATCATCATTCCACAGAGCAGAATTATTTTAAAAGAGATATTTGAGTCTGGCTGATTGAAAAATTCTTCTAAGATCAGCTTTGCTGCTGCCCTAGTTTAAAGAGGGAGAATTTATCACTTCTGTTTCCTTAAGGTTTCCTTAATGATTGACTGATTTACAAAGCATGGCTAACTTTTCTAAATTCAGTTCTACGGTGAGCTAAATACGAGTTACAAAGTATTGACAGTCTTGAAACTGGTTTCAGTAATTTCAGAAGCTACACTGACTGTGTCAATAATCTAGCAGAGGTGTAAGTGACAATTCCTTATCTGAATTTCCATATTGACTTGTATAAAACAACACATGCATACCTCCCAATTAATAGATTGAGTGACTGAAGCTGTAATAGTGTTCTATTTAACATAGAATTAGCCTGGTGTCATAAATTTTTTAATTAAATCAAGGAAGCAACCAGAAAGAATTACCTATGACCTGAAGCAAGAAAAAAATTATCACCAAGGTGAATCGAGGAAGAGAAACTAACTTCAGAAAGTCTTAACATGAATTTATTTGGAATCTAAACATCACTGATTTTCAATTGTGTTTATGATCCCAAGTCATTAACTGACTTTGAAAAAAATTGCTCTTAAAAAGTTCCTCAGCTGGATCTGGAAACAAGTCTGCTCACACAGGTCTTCCAAATCCAGCTTCTTCTTTTTCACAAGATCCAAACACGTATGCTTATTATGCTAGCACATGGTAGCAGTTTTATAAGTATTTGAGCAATATTTTTTTGATTTTACAGGTGTTCAGATATTGTATTATTAAAACTACATGCAGTGTAATCTAACCAGGTGCATGCATACACAGAAACAAATATTGATTCTACTGTTAGTTTTAAAACTAGGCTTATACAATAGACATAAAGCTGAAGCCTTTTCTTGAAGATTTTTTTAAAGTTCTCAGCTGATTTCCATTTCTTCTAATCACAAAACTTAAAGAACTTGGAAATGAGATAAGTAAATCCTGTTTCATGGACTCAGGTTGAGATGTAAATTATTCAGAGATTTCTTCCAGCTGTATTTTGTGTGCTGAAATTCACGTGATTTGTACTGAAACATGGGAGAGATGGGCTATAGTTTTAGAAGCCTATATCACAAGCTACTACCAAAATTATTCTAATTACATATACACACACACATTTTTCTTTTTGTTTCATTTGCTTTTTAAATATTTCTTAATCAAAATATTAACATCAGAGTTAGCACACCTAAATGTAATAATTGTTTATATATTTGGTTTCAGCCGTACAATTGCAAAGTAAAACATGTTTAGTTAAGCTGGTGTGAACATAGCTTCATTTCAACTGTATGTCTATACTTTTCATTTTAAAAGTCCTAGGAGATGACAAATACAAGCCATGAAATCTTGTCATGAAAAAAAAAAAAAAAAAAAAAAAAAAAAGGGAGCAGTATCTCTGCTTCCTCTCCCTATCTAGTTCCCTATCCAGTTCCCCTGTATATCTGAACTGTGATGATGCATGATGCTCCTGGCTTCCAGGCTTCTTTAAGCTAAGTGCCTCCCTTTTCTATTGTCTGCTTTGGTCAGGGTTACACAACAGACAGCACTTTCTGAACTGTACTACAGGTCTTCCCTGGTATATGACTGGACACATTGTACATATGCAGCACAGTGCCTGAACCAACAAACTCCACTGCTCCTGAAAGGACCCAAGAAAACATCCTCTGGAGAGTTTATTGCAGTCATTAACATAGCTCCTATAGTTCCAGACCTCTACTTTTAGTTAAGGACAGAAAATGGCACATTTGTCAGCAGAAGCAAATACATTTTTATTTTATTTTATTTTATTTTATTTTATTTTATTTTATTTTATTTTATTTTATTTTATTTTATTTTATTTTATTTTATTTTATTTTATTTTATTTTATTTTATTTTTGTTCAAACACAACAGGAAAGTGTACCTATCAACTACTAAGAGAATGGCAAGATAGATTGAGAGATTAAGATACATCAGTAGCATATTTGAAAAATTACCCCAGATGGCTGTAAGTTAGGCATCCTAAGGTACACCCTGAATTATACCTATCTAAAATATAGAACAGCCCATTAGGCCTATGATCTCAGGACAGTTTACATATACAAGATAATATGGATATGATGTATCCAGAATATATTTTCCCTAAGGCACATGACTTTACTCATGAACAACAGCTGAATACAACTGATATTGAAATACCAAAATATTTTTTGTGAATATTACTTAGAAAAAATGCATAATCTTCTGTTCATCTTCAGTTTTGTATGCCTACGTATGTCTATGCTATATCACAGTTGTACCATAACCATACTCTTCAGAATATTAAAAAAAATAAAATAAAATCTAAATTTGCAATGTATTTGTTTTCATATAAATCATTTATAGATAAACCATATGAAATAGGCTGAGAGTATGCAAATACAAGCCATTTTAATGTATGCATTCCGAGCTCATGGAAGTTAGGGAAAAATATTCCAGGAAAAATGTATCTGAAGTAGACCTTACTGTTGAGGGATTTTTGAAACAGCAAGGAGACTATGACTTGCTGCAGCTGAGCAAACCAAGCTACCAGGACAACTACAGGAAGTTCCCATTACAGTGTTCCCACATCGCCCGATTGAGGAATTTAGAAAAATATTGCCAGCAGCTGGCTTCAAGGATGGGATCTACATGACTGCTAATCACAAGGGGGTTGTATTCTTGCAGGTGGGGTTGTTTTCTTGCAGTTGTTTGTCTGAGTGCTTTTGACCAATAATCTTGTGTGAGACACTATCCGCCTTGTTAAGTTTGCTATAAAAGTCAGTCTACTTGGGTAATAAAGAGAGAGCATGATCTGACTATACTAGTGCCTGTCGTGTTTTCTGCCGTTCTTCCTGCAACACTTTACTATCTTGCAGAAAGAAAGAGGTGGAAAATTAATGGTGATTTATTCTACAGATTCAGTCTGTTTTCTTGTTTACAGAATATTCATGACTCATTTCCTTGAGTTTGTAATTGAAAGTTATTCAGTGATTCCTGGTCTCTATGGCTTAAGTTGAAATATTGAGTATAAGATATGTGAATTGTGTGACTTAGCTGTGATTGATAAATGAGAAAATCTGGGTTATTTCTTTTACAACATAATTTCTGAAACAAGTTTACATGAATTTGCTCAAGGACACCTAAAACCTATTACTAATGAGTATTGAATATAGATTGGAAATTTCCTTTTCCTACTACTTTTCATACTTGTAAATCTTAATCATTTGCCAAGAAGGGGAATAAAGAAAGAACAAATGCTTCACTTGTTCACATTCTCAAAAAAGCTATATCTGAGTGGTGAAAAAAAATAAAGAAAAAATATATACAAAAAATATATATATACAAAGTACTATGACAAATTCCTCTCCTCTCCTCTCCTCTCCTCTCCTCTCCTCTCCTCTCCTCTCCTCTCCTCTCCTCTCCTCTCCTCTCCTCTCCTCTCCTCTCCTCTCCTCTCCTCTCCTCTCCTCTCCTCTCCTCTCCTCTCCTCTCCTCTCCTCTCCTCTCCTCTCCTCTCCTCTCCTCTCCTCTCCTCTCCTCTCCTCTCCTCTCCTCTCCTCTCCTCTCCTCTCCTCTCCTCTCCTCTCCTCTCCTCTCCTCTCCTCTCCTCTCCTCTCCTCTCCTCTCCTCTCCTCTCCTCTTCCTGAAGAGAACTGATGAGAAAGCGCGATTGTAACAGTATGTTAAAAAAATCAGTAAAAATATAATTTTAATATGCTAAAATTTGGCAGACTCTTTCTATTCTCTTTCTTCCAAAAGAACCCCCTTTCATTATTTATTTCTGTCTGGTACAAAACAGGTGAGCTACAGCAAGATGCATAGACTTTTAGACATTACTTTGCAGCTCTACAATATCTCAAAGGAAAAAATAATAATAATAAAAATTCAGTAGGTTGTTTCATGGTTCAAGTTTTCCTTTATTCAAATCAACAATAATTGTAATTTTCATTTTTCTTTACAGTTCTGAAGCAAGCTGACAAAAAGCAAATTTCATTAAGTGTACTGGGTCTACAATAAGCCACTCTTTTATATTACTGTAATTATAAACTACATGCTGGAACTAAACACTACAGCAGTGAACTACAGATACACTGAATAGCACAGGGTGGGTGGGAGACTACAGGACAGCTTATCATGAATAAGTGCTTCTTAAGTGATTAGTGTGGTTGAATATAATGGCTTTCTCTGTAGCAAGTGAGATCTTATTGAGACATGCAAATGTCTCAATTTCCTTCTATTAAGGAAATACATTTTTAAAAATAATACTTCTTATACAACAAGATCACTTAGACAAAATAAATGTGTGAGATTTTCTGTAATCAAACAAACTGACTGTTAAGTGCATAAATCAATATTATTTTTGCCTCTTTTGCTTTAAGTATAATGTAGCATTTGCTATGGAATTGTCATCCTTTGTCCTCTGTAATTATGTTGGTTAATTGATCTCTTTCATGCATAATATATTCTATAGACACTAATATATATCTTTTTTCCTTAAGGAAAACAAGCATTTGTTTTAATATATGTGCTAGTTTGCACAGTGTCTGTGGGTTAAAAAACAATGTTTTTTCCTGGGCTGACTCTCTGCATTCACTACTCTGTGATTAGGATGTTGTTGCTTGGCCATGAGCATCCAGTTTTCATAAGGCAGAGAGCACATTGCAAGATGTTTCAAAGGAATTTCTTGCAGGGGTTTCTTCAGACTGTCTGCAGTGTGTGAAACTACTGGAAGGGCATAAATTTATTTCACAGAGAATGTTTCTAATCCTGGAACATCTGAATCCTAGCTAATTCATCATTATCACTACACCATCACCAAAACTATGTTTACAAGGTATCCTCCTTCTTGGCCTGCCCTCCTTTATGGAGAACTCAAATGAAAAGTCACCATTCTCCAGGCAAGAAGCAAGAGTACACATAAAGGTCTATAAAATCATTCCTAGCTTGGCTATTAGTGAATGAAAGCCTTGTGACGCTGCCCATATCCTTTTTCCTTTTGTTTATCACCAGGGACTTTCGGCAGATCTATCTCTCTTTCTAGTTTTGTTCTTAAAATAAATGATATGCAAAAATAGATTCTTCAGTCTTTCTGTGTCTGTCTGTCTTTCCCTTCCTTTTCCCTTTCATATAATCAGTCTTGTAAATTCACCAGCAGATCTCTTTTACATAAATTATAATTTTAGTAATGTAAACTTGGTTTACATGGTAATGGTAACTTGGTAACTTGGTTCTTCCGGTTTATGTATAATTCATACTACAGTTTATGTATAGTTTGTTTGTTTGTTTGTTTGTTTATATATATATATATATATATAAATAGTACTGGAAATGCACATCATTAAAAATAATGTGTCAGTCACAGATAAAATCTCAAGCTATGAATGAGACAACAGACCATGATTTTTTCTGTTTAGGTCTAATATTTCTTGGTTGATTATATAACACCAAACATTGTTAGAGTCTGATTTAACCATAGCATGACTATAAAAATGGCATAATTTTTAACCTTTCAATTTCTCTTTGCTCTCAGACACCTTCATTTAAAACCGTTTCACTGCATGTTGGCATATTTTTATTGTACAATGATCAATCTTGCAGATGTAAATAGATTTACAAACTTGTGATATTGTTATTTGTTTCATTTATCTTTTTCATTTATCTTCTGTTATTCTGATTATTTAAGCTATAAGTACTCCTACAATGCATAATAATAATAATAATAATAATAATAATAATAAACACTGTGAATACTGGGAATTGGATCCAAATCTGGGTTCCAGATTCCTTCAAATCCCCTTGGATTTAACAACTGCTCAGTAACAAATTTCATATTAAAAATAAAAAATATTCATCTCTTTTCAGGATTATTTTTTAATCTATTTTGGAGTCTTAAATAAGTTTTTTTCCAGAATGGTACAGACTTCTCATTAGCCCTGTTACAGATCGATAGTTATAGATAATCAGAGACAAAGTTGAGTAAGAAATTGAAGAGAGACTCCCAGATTAGGCTAGCTTTTCAAATCCTTTATCTCTCTCACACCTCTACATTGCCAGAATACATCAACTTCACTGTGGATATGGAATTTTCATTATGGTACCAGTCAAAGCTCATTTCAGCCATTCAAATCTTCTTTTCCTGTACCATGGAAACAAATTTTCCTATAGCCAGCGTAAAATAAATATATATCATGTTTTATTATTTCACTGCATTAAGGATTGTTGAAAAGTTTAATGGTCTACCCAGAGCAACTTTATACAGGAAGAGTGGACATAGAATTATGCATCCAATTAATTTATGTAGTACATAGTTATATGTGTAATGTAGTATGTTTTTAATAATTACTACGTAGAACAATTCCTTAAGAATGCCAGCTAGCTTCTTGTAACAGATGTTCTGATAAAATAAGCCTGTATCTAACTTGAAACTAAATGAAAAGAAGAAAAACTAAGGTGAGAAAATAATTGACTTTGATTTCTAATTGTAGACACCATGAAATTTCCTTGAAAATGGATTTGGAAACGCACTGAATAAAATAAATTCTATTTTGTAGCCATGTGGCCAAGCAGAGGTCAGTAATATCTCTGATGATGAATGACCTTGATGAGGGAATAATGTCCACCCTCAGCCAGTATGCTGATGACACAAAGTTGGGAGGAGTGGCCAACACATCAGAATGCCGTGCTCCCATTCAGCAAGACCTGGGCTGGCTGGAGAGATGGGCAGGAAAAAACCAAATGAGGTTTAACAAGAGCAAGTGTAGAGTCCTGCACCTGAGAAGGAACAACTGCATTTATCAGTACAGGCTGGGGGATGACCTGCTGGAGAGGAGCTCTGCAGAGAAGGACCTGGGGGTCCTGGTGAATGACAGGTTGACCATGAGCCAGCAGTGTTCCCTTGTGGCCAAGAGGGCCAATGGGATCCTGGCGTGCATTAAAAGGAGCGTGGCCAGAAGGTCAAGGAAGATGATCCTCTCCATCTACTCTGCCCTGGTCAGGCCTCACCTGGAGTGCTGTGTCCAGTTCTGGGCTTCCCAGTACAAAAAAGACAGGGATCTCCTGGAAAGAGTCTAATGGAGGGCAACAAAGATGATACAGGACCTGGAGCATCTTTCCTATGAAGAAAGGTTGAGAAACCTGGGTCTGCTCAGCCTTGAGAAGAGAAGACTGAGAGGGGATCTTATCAATGTTTACAAATATCTTAAGTATGGGATTTGACCAACCTCTTTTCAGTGGTTTCTGGGTACAGGACAAGTGGCAATGGCCAAAAAATGGAACACAGGAAGTTCGGTTCCATTGTGAAAAATAACTTCTCCATGGTGAAGGTGACAGAGCACTGGAACAGGCTGCCCTTTCAACAGTGCAACTCCCAAACAGGGAGGTTGTTGAGTGTCCTTCTCTAAAGATATTCTAGGCCCGTCTGGACACCTACGTGTGCAACCTGCTCTAGGGAACCTGCTTTGGCAGGGGGGGTGGACCCAATGAATTCTTGAGGTCTCTTCCAACCCCTACAATTCTGTGATTCTGTGATTTTGTGAATTGTTTAATATAATCAATATCAGATCACTTTGGGCTGAAATATGGGCATATTAGAACACTCTAACCAGTAATATTTTTTTTTTTTGTATTTATTTTATTTTTATAATGCTGTGGTAGCACAGACAAACACAAGATATGATTTTACATAAGCATGTAAGCAATATGACCACAAAGACAGCAAGCAATGGCTTTTGTGGTTGCAAGCAGGAGGTAACTAAGTGAGACAAACTGAAAAATAAAGAAGAAGGTAAGTGCCAGGGACAGCATGCGGTCCAGACAACCTGCCAAACAAAAGAGGTTAAGGAGCAGAACCAAGAACAAGGAAAATAGGACTAGGAACAGATGAGATCCTACTTTTGAAAGGAAAAGAGAGCATAAATATATACAGTGACCAGAGAAAGATGGACAAGAAAGAAGACGACTGCCTTCAGTTCACATTTTTTTATCTAAGAGCTCTGAAGCCTGATCAACTTGTTCACAGAGGCTAAGGATTATGTGCATCCTTCTGTACTAATTACACAGCATGTTCATGACTCCTAATATTTACCTGCTATCAGATTTGTGTATGCAGTGAATAAGTAGTAGTAACGATTAATTATATGTGAGAACTATCTGTCAGGATGAAGTGTGCCACTATCAAGTCAGTTTAATCAAGCCTTGTAAAATCAAGGCCTGAAGCTGGCCTTGCATATATTTCAGACTTACAAACACTCCTACAGCAGAGATCTCTAATTCAGTGATACAGAGATAGACACCCATGCGGATACACACTGCTGCAGCAGCCATATTCTTTTGAACAGTTTCAGATAAGACTTTTTTTGCACGCAGTCAAAATATCAAACTAAATAAATTTTTGCCTTAACCCTGCACTTAGTGGAACCAAATCTGAAGCTTCTCAGATTTTCTGTTCTATTCTGTGTTTTCTTTTCTATTCTGTGTTTTCTTTTCTATTCTGTGTTTTTATTTATAGATTAAAAATAAAAACAAAACATTTCTGATTATAGATCTGAAACAAAATTAATCAGCAATATTTTCATTTGGGGACAGCTCACTACTACCCTACGGAATAATGTGTTTCTCCTCTGTTCTTTTATAAGTTTATCCCAATAAACTTTTGGGGTTTTGCATTTGATTTTCACCATAAATATGATTATTATTGTAAATATAGTTTAAACATTAAAAGAACACTCCTCCAAAACATCCAAATAAAATTGCCAAGAGATACTCAAGAGTAAAATATGTATTGCCTTGTTAAGTTGTATTTCACTAAAATTATTATATTGGGAAGACATTCTTGGTAAAGCCTAGATATTTTGCCTATGCTTGGTCTCCAACTGAGACTATAAGCACAAATACAGGCTGGATAAAGAATGGACTGAGAGCAGCCCTGGGGAGAATGACCTTGGTGGTGTTGGTTGGTGAGACATGAACAATGTCAACATGAACCACTACATCCTGGGCTACATCAAAAAAAGGCATAACCAGTGGGTCAACGGATGAGTTTGTGCCCCACCTGGAGTATTGTGTTCAGGTCTGTGGTCCCCAGTATAAAAGAGACATGCAACTAATACAGGAAGTCCAGAGGAGGGTCACAAGGATGACCAAAGGGCTGGAGCACTTCTCCTATGAAGACAGTTGGGGTTGTTCAGCCTGAAGAAGAGAATATAGGGGGAGACGTTATAGCAGCCTTTCATACCTAATGGGGGACTACAGGAAAGCTGGGGAGGGATTTTTTTCAGGAGATATAATGATAGGACAAGAGATAATGTCTTTACAGTAAAAGAGATTAGAAATTCTTTACACTGAGGGTGGTGAGGCAGTGGAACAGGTTGCCCAGAGAAGATGTGGATAACCCATGGTCCCTGCCCATGGCTAGGGGTTGGAATTAGAGATCTGGAAGATTCCTTCTAGCCTGGGACATTCTTTGATTATATGACTCTCAAAGGCAGAGTGGTGAACAAATCTTTCTATATAAACATTAAAAGTAGGACTGACCTACTGAGGTCCAATATCTTTCAAAATTTCTAACGTTTCTTATACTATTGCATAAGAAGTTTGTTGGTGTTTTTTCTTCTTTCTTGGAAAGTGTTAGGGCTTGAAGAGAAAAATATAAACAGAGACTGAAACATAATATTATGTAGGTTTTAATAACATATACCAATCTTGTTTTTATTCCCACAGGAATTTGAGAAACCAGATGGCTACTATAAACAGACAGCATATCAAATGTTACTGAACAAACATTTAGCCAGTCTTTTAATCTGACTGCCAGTTGTAGGCAAGCAATATGAATTCAATTAAGACAAACCCTTTTGGAAAACACCATTATTTTCTTTCACTCAGCCATATATAAAGAGACTTCTGTCTCCCTGAATGGAAAGGAAGAGTGTTAAAAAAGAAGCATTTAAGAGGCTGTCATTCTGGAACATGAATGGCAGCAAAATGTTGTCAGTATGTATATAAAAATTATTGGAAGTAATTTTGCTGATGTTACAGGAATTGAATTGGTGTTACGTAAGTGACAAGGTTGCTCAGCTCATCTTCTTCAACTGTCCACCTTTTTTAATTTTTTGGGATACAACTTGAGGTTGTCATAGCACGTTTTATACAGATGGCATCTTAGAAATATACTTTCCAGTAACCTCTCCTAGTCTGAAATTCAATTTGCATAACTTGCATTTTAACCTAACTTCTAACTTCTGGATCTGGATGGCTTTTCTTTATTTTTCTCTTGCAATTTGTATTGAGATATGTTTTGTTTGTTTGTTTGTTTTTTAATCCAAGCTCTTCAATCCAATACTCTTCAATGAAGGTATTTGTGGTTATTAATGAATGTATTATTTCACAGCTTTTAAATCTCTAGGTAAAATACATATCTCGTGCCACTACACCAGCCAAAAATCATAAACCCTAAGATATATTTTTGAAACCACATATAATAAAATAAGTCTGTCCACTGAAATAATAAAAGCAAGCAAACAAACAAAAGAATAATTTTCCATTCCATTCCCTTATTTTCCTTACCTGATCAAAAGGTTATTTATTAAAGCTAAAAATAATAATAAATTCCAAATCTATGTAAAATTGTGTTTATGGTGTTTTTAATCACTTGTTTCCAGGATCTGAGATTCCTGAAGGCTTATCTTTGCAGTAAAGACTGACACAAAAAGTAATTCAGCAACTATGACTTCTCCATATTGTTTATTATCAGGGCACCCGCCCCATTCAGCAGTGGGATGATGTTTTCACCAGTCTTCTTTTTTCTACTGATGTATTTGAACAAGCCCTTCTTGTTGTCCTTGACATCCCTCACCAGATTTAATTCCAAATGGGCTTTGGCCTTCCTTGTCATATCCCTGCATACTCTGATAGTGTCCCTATATACCTCCCAAATGGCCTGTCCTTTTTTTCCACATGCTGTAAACCTACTTCTTCTGTCTGAGCTACACTAGGAGCTCCCTGTTCGTCCATGTAGGACTCTTGCCCCCTTTGCTTGCCTTCTTACTCATAGGGATGCACTGATCTTGAGCTTGGAGGAAGTGATACTTGAATTCTGACCAGCTGTCTCAAACCCCCTTCCTTTTAGGGCCCTTCCCCATGGAATTCTGCCAAATAGATCCTTGAAGAAGACAATTTTGCTCTCCCGAAGGCTAGGTTTGTAATCTTACATTTTGCCCTGCTTTCCCCTCACAAAATCCTTAGCTCCACCATGTCACAGTCACTACAGCCAAGGCTGCCCCCAACCCTCACATCTCCAGCTAGTCCTTCCTCATTTGTTAATGCAAGGTCCAGTAACACACCTCTCCTTGTTGGCTTCTCCACCACCTGTGTCTAAAAGTTGTCATCAATGTACAGCAGGAACCTCCTGTACTGTTTGTGCCTGTCTGTGTGGTCTTCCCTCCAGATATCAGGGTGGTTGAATTCCACAATGAGAACCAGGGCTTGTTACTGAGAGGCTACTGCAAGCTGTCTGAAGAAGGCTTCATCTACCTTCTCTTCCAGATTAGGTGGCTTGTAGCAAACACCCACAGCAGTGTCAGCCATGGTAGTCTGACCTTTAATCCTTACCCACAGCTCCTATCTTGCTCATCGTTCGCCACTGAGCAGAGTTCCATGCATTCCAGTTGCTTTCTCAAATAAAGAGCAACTCCACCATCTCGCCTTTCTGGACGATCTTTTCTATAAAGCACATAGCCTTCCATGACAGCATTGCAGTCATGCAAGGAATCCAACCACATTTCTGTGATTGCAAGGAGATCGTAGTCTTGTGACTGAACACAGAATTTATGAATTCTGATCTATTGAAGCCAAGAGGAAGTTTTTATGTAGTGTTGGTTCCATGTTGACCTGAAATAAATTCAATCCCACACTGGAAACAGTGTCTCCCTGCATGCTGCTGCTTGATGTTCTTATCTGTTTAATATTCTGAGGAGTCAGGCAGCACAGTAGGGAAAGAAAAGTTTGTAGAAGGTATGTTTTAAAATATAAAGAAGGAATAGGAACCCAGTTACAGAAGGATAAGAGGGTTGAAACTATTTGAGCTAAAAGACCGGCCAATGTCATTTTTGTGCAACTGAACATGAGAGCATCAGATACAAATGACATAATATTCTAGAATACAGAATGAGGATGAGGTGTCAACAGGACGCACAGGACTCAAATATTTAGAAAAGTAAACTGGAACAAGTGTCTGAAGTAATAAAAGCAGTGACCAGGGTAATAAATCACTATAGAAATGAGGAGCCTAGAATTAGGAGGAGTACAGCCTGGAGAAGAGAAGGCTCCAGGTAAACCTTCTACCAGCCTTCCAGTACTTACATGGAGCCTACAGGAAAGCTGGGAAGGACTCTTTTTCAGGGGTGTGATAATATGACAAGGAATAATGTATTTAAACTTAAAAAGGGTAGATTTAGATCAGATATTTTGAAGTAAGTCTTTATTATGAGCGTGGTGAGGCACTGCAATTGGTTGCCCAGAGAAACTGTGGATGCTTCATCCTTGGAAGTGTTTAAGGCCAGATTGGATGAGGTTTTGAGCAACCTGGCATAGTGGAAGTTGTCCCTGCCCATGGCAAGGTTGTTGGAACTAAATGATCTTTAAGATTCCTTCCAACCCAGAACATTCTATGATTCTGTGATTCTAAAACAAGACAGAAGTATTTGTAGTAGTATGTGCTGGAATCTAGGACTTGGAAAAGGAGACTAAAGAAGGAATACTGGTACTGCTTTATGAAACAGAAAAGAAATAGGACAAGAAACAATGTACAATTAAGAGAAGATTGGGAAAAATACAAGTTGGAGATAATAAAAGTTGGGAGACTAGAGCAAAATAAGTGGAAGACATTGTACTTGCCAGCTGATCAGACTTGAATAGGAAGACACTGGATTTCCACACATTATTGAGACCACTCTGTAGTAAGACTACAAGTCATTCTCTTATGTAATATGGAAGCACCATGAATTTCTGGTAGATTTGTTAGTGAGGTGAAGTTTTTATATGGCTCTTTCTGGGAATGTAGATGATGAGACCAGGATTAAATACCATATTGGACCTGGACTGGATTTTGTCATTCCCATAGTTAATTACTGGTTTAGTGCAAATATTAGATGTCACTTTATTGACAGTGATCTGCAGAGCTAAATTCTTTGATCATGCTTACTACTATTAACTGTATACTGACAGTATAATGTTAACAATTTTTACAGTAAAATGCAAATTGCGCTTCACTGAGGTCTACGTGTTTTTTTTGAAATTGCATTAACTTAGCTTTAAGCTGGGGGAATATATTTGCAGAAACACTAAAATCAAAATTTGAAAATGCCTAATGTTTTGGGAAAATAAAACTATGTTACTAAAATGTGTGATATTTAGTATTTAAACTGTTAATTAAACATTTACATTAATTATTTGCATAATAAAATTAATAAATAATAAGCTGGAACATCTTTTTAAGGAAGAAAGTTGCTCAGAAATATGCTATACCTTAGAGGCAAAGCACACAGAAGTTCTCAGCCATTCCTACTGCATTCCTAAACAGAAGAATTCAATCTTTAAATAAAACATAAAATAATAATAATTTAAAAAATCCAAACAAACGGACATCTTATTCTTTGGTACAAACAAATTTTTTACCAAAGTATTTATTTTTGTACTGTTTCCTTAGCAATTGGATGTTAATTTCTGATCTATGTGATAAGACATCTTACACAGTTATACATGGAATCAGATTCCTTTTTTTCAGAATGTGAATTTCTACTGAGAGAATACATTGCTATTTTTTCTTTGCTAGGCATACTGTGGCCTTTCAAGAATCCCTGCAGCAATGTGCTAATGATGTACAGAACTGCGTATGAATCTTTTCCTTGTACCTTGTCCCAGAATATACTGCACAAATGATTACTATGCTGTTTCATGTAATCTTTAACTCTATGACAGCTTAAAAACGTTGTCAAGACAAGAAGCATATCAAACTAAACCCTTTTCTTTTGTATTTTTTCCAACCAATCTTTCACTTTTAAAAGCAAGAGAGAAATGAGGAGGAGCAGGGAGGGGGGAAGATTAAGCACAGAATTTGGCTGTTATTAAGGTCTCAGACAAAAGTAAAAGATCTCCAACAGTGTTGCAGTATTTATCTGTTTACATCTCTTTATTTAAAATGTAAAGAAACTATTTAAAAAGAAACTAGAAAACAATCACTTTTTCTGGAATTTCCACATAATATCTAGGTATCCTTAGGATTATATATGTTTAGCAGAGAATTAATCTCTTACTGAAGCAGCTACTATTATGAATGTACCGTTCAAAAGTTCAGCTAGCATTTAAAAATTACATATATCTTAGAGAAAACTTCTGGGTGAAGTGTCATCATTTGAACTATGAGCTTTATCTTTTACCCCAGAAAGATTTTACCACATGAATACGAGGCAGTCTATCCTTATGTGATTCATTAATATTTTGTGTTTTATTGATCTGACACATCATAAGGTATCAGAAAATTATTTTTTTTTAGTGTGTGTGACAGGTACAGAGATAACATTTTGTAAAACATTCTCAATTAAACGCCTACTCTAAACATACTGTTTGTCACTAAAAAAGTGCAGGACCCAATCTTGGGTCTGTTACTGGTTGCAGAGATCCAGCTAATCCTTCCTAGTTCCAAAATTTTTGGTATTATCTTTATGTTCTGATAGGACAAACGTATCTGTTGTCCCTCCTTTCCAGAGTATCCAGTTCTGTTCCTTTCTACATACTGTGCCCATCTTCTATTTAATTGTATTCAGTGGATCAAGACAGAATTGTTAGGTCTTACATTTTGAGCTGAAGACTTGCACAGCTGCTTCATACAAGAAGATGTTAAAAGGGTTTAACTAAAATAAAAACAATATATATATATATATATATTTTTTTTTTTGGTTTTGTGATGTTATCATCCTGTACAGGACAAAAACATCTCACAGAAATAAATCTGTTTCTCCTTGTTGAATCTTGTGAGAAAATGTTAAAATTTAACATGTCAGTTTAATCTAGAGATTCAGGGTTTGACAGATTAAACTATAAATACAACAACTTCTTATCTGGTACTAGGTATTTATTCTATTACCTCTTGTCACCCTCCACTTGCAGTCCCTTCTTCTTTAGACACTTTGAAAGAAGTAGAAACTGTCTCACAGACATAAAATTAATACAAAATAGAAAGGATATATGGTAAATTAAGAAGCCTTCGATCCACTGTAAACTCTTTACAAACACCTGAAGAGGTGAAAGTCTTTTGTGATAATTCAGACATATCTATAGCTATCAAACCTGCCCATTGGACGGGATGGCAGTACTGAATAAATGCAGATGGTTCTTGGTTTGCAATGCGTGACCTGCATTAAGTGATTTGTACTTTGCTTCGTAGTAATTCAAATAAACATGAGGAAAACCTACTATAGTATTGAATTCTCTGGAGTCTCCTATTTACTTCACCTCAATCATTGGTCTGTTTTTCATTTGCCAACACATATCAGGTGGAAATTCCATTCAGTTTGTTCAGTGGAGAAAATCAAATTTACATATTTACAAATAATTGCATTTGAACAGGAGAGGAGCATGGGGAATGTACATGAATCTAGTTATTGTCCATTCAATCCATCAAACTAGTGAAGGGAACACTGCTTAAAAATAATTCTCAGAAATTCCATCAACAGTAGCTGTTGCAAAAATACTTAATTTTTGCAATCATCTTTTATAAATATTTGTTTGCTAGAGGAAGAAAATAGATAAATTAAAGTTAAAGTAAAATAAATTATAAAATAAATAAATTTATTTCTGAAAGAATATCAAATATTTGAAAAGGAATATCTTTGGCCAGTCTCTGGATGAAATCTTATCTCTTAATCAATTAATTTTTAAAGTTTTGCTTCTCTTTGTTTCTAAACCACTGGTTACATTTTTGTCAGTTTTTTCTTTCCACTTACAGTTATTCCTCCTACTATAGGAATAGTATAGTTTCTTACATGTCAGCTTCTCAGCAAGCAGGGTAACTAATGTATATGGCCATTCAGAATGGATCTGTTAAGTATTTATATTAGTATGATACAAAAAGTGATATATCGAATTCTGTATCATTTGCAAGATATATACTTAAGGGTTTTAGATCTTTACTGAAGTGGAAAGTCAAATGAAATATGTTCCCATGTTTTAATTTAAAGACAAATTGCCACTTTAATTTCTTAATATTTCTAGAATCACATTTAATGATAATTCACTGTCAGAAGAGTAGTATATCTTGATTTTATAAATACTGTATTCTTGCTGTGTAAAACAAAAAACAGGGATTTATATTCTCCTCATTTGTTGCTTAGCAAATAAAGCATGAAGTCATTGGCATTTTGGAAATTCCAGCTATTACAAAACCAAAACTCAGGGGTAAGAGCTACTGTAAGTCCATTGAGTTTCTCTTTTATTTTTTCTACAGGTACAAATTATTACAGTTCAAGGTTTGAGTCCTTATTTCTGAATGTCCCAGTTCTAGTATATATAAATCGATGAATAAATAATCTCCAAAAACATTAGAATGAATATTATCATTAACTCAAACACATTCCTATATGACAATAAGCTTTTCTGTGCAAGATTCTCTCTACCCTCCACAAGTACCCCCTCAGAAGAAAACACAGATCCATCTCCTAGAGAAGAAAAAGCATCATGAAAGACCCCATCTTAAGCAAAGTAAATTCATTTGACTTCCTTCTGGCTTCTGTAAGTTTATAGCCATACGAAAGAATCTAAACCAAAGCAAAATACGTCTGCTATTTTCAGGGCAGTGATGAAGAAACAAAAAGTCTTACAGATGAAAAATACTGGCTTGCATACCACAGCAATGAATGTAGTATGATAATAATTTCCTTAATTTCTTTTTTCTTTTAATTTCCTTTTTTTTTTTTTTTTTTTTTTTTTTTTAATATGGAACTTTTATTATGAAGGTATTTCTACACTCAGTTACTCATAGGATATGATTTCCATGATCTAATACACATTGTATTTATATGCATCTCAACAGTGTAATTCTCACGTTACATTCATAGTACAATGTAAGAACGCTATTGAATGGCTGCACTTCTGGATTAGTCAATGGAAAAGGGTAATATATACTAATAATAAATGTGACTGCACAGCTAGTAGGAAATCTTCCTTCCTTCCTTCCTTCCTTCCTTCCTTCCTTCCTTCCTTCCTTCCTTCCTTCCTTCCTTCCTTCCTTGCTTCCTTCCTTCCTTCCTTCCTTCCTTCCTTCCTTCCTTCCCTCCTTCCTTCCTTCCTTCCTTCCTTCCTTCCTTCCTTCCTTCCTTCCTTCCTTCCATTTTATTTTTTTTCAAAAATATCTTTATATATATATATTTCTGCAATATTTTTTTCCAATAATAGGTTTCTATTTCAATTGGAATAGGCTGGGTTCTTCCATGCCTGGAACTTTCACCCTCCCATGTGTTGAGTGGGAATTCTGAGTTTTAACCAGAATATCCACAAGGGGAGTGGATAAGTCAGTATTATTCCTAAGCTTGCTTTCTGCATGTTCTCATACCATGTTAGTACTCTTTGAGAAAGGAAACTGATGGAGAAAAAGTTTCAGTTAAACAGTCCTTCTAAGCAAACAAAGAGAGAGTCAAAGACAGAGACATGGAACTATTAACTTATTCCTAACTTGCAGCTGTGTAGTGCTATTATTAGGGAGGAATGAATGAGACAAAAACTAGGTGTGATAAACACAGATGGACTTTCTGGGATAGAGGAATAAGGTATAACTTCTTACAGGCCACTAGAAATACAGAAACATTTACAAATACTATTTACTTCCATTTCAGGAAAATCATTTATTTTATTTAAACTTAGAGTTTACAGTACACTGTATATTTTTTGTTCTTTTGGACAAGAAATCAAATTAAAATATCAATAAATCCTACTCCAGCTAGTCATTAACAGTCTGCAAACATTATTGCAGTTTTGTTCACATACAGATACCAATTTATTAGTGCTTAAACTTACCTGCAAATCATTAGCCATATCCTCATCATTTCATTACTAATGTGGTGAATCAAAGGAGTGGAGGGAGTCTTCAAAAGCTAGAAATCATTTATGTTTAAGAGCTACATCATATGTTATGATAACATCAGATGGTAGCCCTAGTGGCACCAGACTTTTCCATCTTAACTGAAACAAACAAAATCCCACAGACGTCTTCTATTTATAGCTGCAAAACTCATATAAACATATGCAGGGCCTCATTTTATATTTAGGTATAACCACCAGGGCCATCTCCTTCACAATCAGCTCTAGAATCCTTCAGGTGCTGCTTACAGTCTCTAGCTTTTCCAGTTGTCTATTTTCCATCATTTTGCAAGAGCAGCAGCTCTGTCATCAGTAGACAGTTGGATATGAAAAATTCTGTACCTTTTTGTCATCCCATAGATATCAAATGTGTTTTAGAGAGTCACCACGGAGTTTGTTCATTTTGCAATTTCCGTGATTCTACATGTGATTTCAAGTGATAAATGATAAGTAAGTGTGTGCAACAATATTCCTGAAAAGGAGATCAAGTCCTTAAAAAGATAATATTCAAAGAATGGATAGGGACCATTTAGACACTAGAATGTAAGCATTTGTTTTGCTTGATAAAATTTCTCATATTATTTTATGGAAAATATGATTTCTTTAATAGCATAAAAAATCTATTTCTACATTTGCAATGAAAAATAAAAATATTATTCCACATAAATATAATTTTGTTATTATAGATTTTTGATTTATCACTCTCATTTGTAAGAAAAGAACATTAAGCTTTGAAATATAGAACTTATGATGAACACAAATTCTTTTTGCTACTCATTTTTTCTTTATTTTCTTTATCAACACGGAACTTAGTGTTCCACTTTGACTTTAAATATATCTAAGTGATCAGCTGGCCTACCATTGTTTAACTTCACAGCCAGACAGCAAGAAGGACCAGAAATCTGATCTGTTAGACTTTGTTCCTTTGAGGAAAGCACAGTGGTAGGAAGATGCATTTAGGCAAATAATCAGGGAAAGATGACTTCAGGCTTCTGCACTCCCTGAAGGAGTCCCAGGAAGGAAAGAAGCTGAGGAAGAACTGCTTAGAAAGTTTGACAGAAGCTGATATTTAAAGATTGCACAAATATTGAACAGAAAACCTTGAAAACATTCATCCTACCTCTGTTAAAACAGTGTGTTACCTAAATTGTAAGGTATTATGACAGTCTATCTGTTATTGTAGGACAAATAGCATTTCATAAAAATATAATAAGTGGAAAATATAAAATAATCTTGAATATAAAATGTGAGTAGGACTCAGCTTGAAGATGAAGGCTTCTGAAAGGATACAGGCCATGAAAAATACTAGATTTTGTTGCTTAAAGCTTTTTGGATATCATTTATGTAAAAATAACTTTTGTGTTTCAAGTAGCAGGGAAAAGTTGAGGACAGGACTAAAAATGATCAGATTCACTGCTTTCATGTTTGCACCTCTGTGAAAGCATGTTTAAGAAAGGATTTGAAATACTTATCTAACTCTTCCAGCTCAGGAGAACACCTATTACGCCTGTTTGATGAAACTGTCTCACAGTTTATGCCCATATGTATCTTAGAGTGATTGACTCACATCTTTAACATAAATCAATCAAAGGTAAATTTTTGTGGCAGTTGTTAAATAAATGCTTAGATTCTAGAAAAAATAATAGTAATAATAATCTAGAGCTGTAGCTTTCAGGTACATTGCAATACTGATGATCAATATTTGCAACACTGTTTCATTCCACTTAGGTCAGCATTTGTACAGCTGATTGCTAGTTTCTACTCCATTTGAGGTTTTTCTACTAAGAAGCTAAGCTTTTGGACTATATGAACCTACTGTAATTCTATTGATTGTAATTGAGGCACATTAATTTCTTATATTTTGCTTTTCCTAACTTGTGTGTTTGTTTTAAAATCTGTTAAATAACGTCTATAACAATAATTACAATCTACAAACATTAGTACACAATACCTTTCTGTGGGAATCTGAAAGTTGTTTTCTTATTGAATAATCTACTTCTAACATAGGAAGACAAAACAACCCACTGAAATTTCACACAGATTCAAGACTGCTGCAGTCTCTCCTGACGAAATTGCAAATAATTTTGGAACTTAAATATTTATGTAGCTAGCAGGTCGGAACAGGCGATTCTCCCTTCTACTCCGCTTCTGTGAGAAACCACTGGGAGTACAGCATCCAGTTCTTAGGACTGTAGCATATGAAGGTTATGGACTTGTTTGAGTAGGTCCAGAGGAGGGTCATAAAGGGCTGGAGAACCACTCTTATGCAGAAAAGCAGAGAAAGTTGTGTTTATTTTGCCTAGGGAAGAGGTATCTGTGGTGAGACCTTATAGAAGCTTTCCAATATATAAAGAAGGCTAACAGGAAAGATAGGAAGAGACATTTCATCAGGGAGTATAGTGACAGTACAAAAGGTAATGGTTTTAAACTGAAAAAGGATGGGTTTAGATTAGAAAATAATTCTTCACTGTGAATTGAAGGTGATGAGGCACTGGAACAGGTTGCTCAAAGAAGTCATGGATGCCCCATTCTTGGAAGTGTTCATGGCCAAGTTGAATGGAGCTTTGAGCAAGTTATCCAGTGGGAGCTGTCCCTGCCCAAGGAAGGAGATGTGGAATTAGGTGATCCTTAATGTCCTTTCCAACCCAAACCATTTTATGATTCCGTGATTATGTGTTATGTTCTTACACCATTAAAAAACACAGCATGATAGATGTAGAATATGGAATGAAAGTATCAGTGTCTATTTTCCCCAGTGCCAGTTATATAAGTATTTCCTTTTCTGTCATCAATTTAGTGTCTTAATATTTCCCATTTTTTAAAACACTATACTTAGTGTTTACTTAGCATTTTGTGAAATGGAAAAAAAAAAATTCTATTCAAAATTGTGAATTCTTGACTACTTCGTCCATCAGAGACTTCTTTTTCTGTGATGACACTGCCTAATATGTTGCAGAAACAAAATTATAACTAATTGGTAGCAATTTAAGATGACAATGTAAATATAAAAAGAATTAAGTTCCCTGGTGAGGGTCATTAAAGACACCATCAAGACACACTGAACCTGAAAAATATTAAATAAAGGTATTATTTCAGATAATTCTTTTCTATTAATTCTGTCCTTATCTACATATTTTTCTGCTATATAATATTTCTTATATTTCAGTTAAATAACATATGTACAAGTACACAGTGAAAGTCAGCTAATTCTAACATAGACATGTATGCAGTGTTTAACAATGCCAAAAATAATATTTTCCTCTAATATCCATCCCATTAGTTCTGATTTATGAAGTATTTGAATGCATATGTTCACCTGGGTGAATGACACACGAAAGCTAAAAGAAGAAAAACTAATTGTTCATTCTGTTATCTGTATTGGAAAAGTATTTTGGAAGGCATAGTGGACTGATGCACCACTAGAGGGAAAAAAAACAATCTCATTAACCAAGAATATAACTAAAACATATACCAGGTAGAAGAAGAAGGCACTGTTTTGACAGGTTTTGAATTTATTTTGCTTTCACCTTTTGCAGCTGGCATGGAGATCCAATAGGAAAAGTGTGATTCCAATAAGAATTACAAAAGACGTGATTTAATTTTTAGATCGTGTATGTCAACTAAGTGAAGCACAGTTAAATAAAACAAAAACGTGTTAATTCTTTTTTAAAGTAAAGCTTACAATAATATTTTCAAAAAGACTGTGCACATACTGTGGTCTAAATTCCTTTAATGAGTATAAGGATAAAAAAAAAAATACATCTTTTCTGGTTACTAATAGAATAAAGTTAACTTCTGACCTGACTTAATTCAGATGAATAAATACTGAATGCTGAAACTGAACATATTCTCAGCAACCATTGACCTTAAAACCTATTATGTCAGTTTTTATTTTCAAATGTTTTCTATGCACTAGTCTTGACATGTAGATTTTCCATACTACACTTTCATGTCATTTACTGTTGTTTCCAGTGTAAATCCAAACTTCTAACCAGATTGTTGATTTCATTTATTCTAAATTCTCTGAAAGAAATAGCCAAACTTTATGAAAAATAATGGTTCTTTTGCTTATTGTATGCTTGTGTTACCTAATGTTCTTCTAATCTCAAATCTGAAAGCGCTGTGCATTCATTTAGGGTGAAACACATTTTATATGTTTCAAATAGCAAAAAAAAAAAAAAAAAAAAAAAAAAAAAAAAAAAAAAGATTATATTTTCTTGTTAGTTTGATTTTATTATGACCACCACCACCAAAAATAATAGTAATAATAATACTAATTTTAGATGTCAAGCAAGAGTGTGTGTTTTTTTTTTTTTTTTATCTTACAGCATAAAGTCCAGAATGTTGAAAAATTGAGATTGTATCCTTCCCAACAGCATGGACAATGTCTATTGCCAAGATCCATCAAATCCCTTTTTTTTTTTCAATATAATTAGTAGTATATCTGCAAGGAAATTCAGACAAAAAATGGCAGAAAATATAAAAAGTTAGTATGGCAGTCTCTTAAAATAACACCAACTGAAAAAAATAAGCTGACATATACAGATCTGCAACTGAACTTCATGAGCTGACTAATACTATTGCTTGAAGTCAAGATGACACAGAAATCTGGAACAGAACTCAATGACATGCTGTAGTGCACTGTTTTCAAACAATCAAAAGCTTATTGCCCATATATGACATGGAACAGATTTGGTCTTTTATTTGTCAGAAAGTTAATTACAGCAATAGAAACATTGGAATGGATATGCGTACTACAGCATTGCATCACAGGGTAGTTTTCATACACCTTAATAAAAATCTATTTCCCAAATATCACAGAATCACAGAATCACAGAATTTCTAGGTTGGAAGAGACCTCAAGATCATCGAGTCCAACCTCTAACCTAACACTAACAGTCCCCACTAAACCATATCCCTAAGCTCTACATCTAAACGTCTTTTGAAGACTTCCAGGGATGGTGACTCCACCACCTCCCTGGGCAGCCCGTTCCAGTGCCTCACAACCCTTTCAGTAAAGAAATTCTTCCTAACATCTAACCTAAAACTCCCCTGGCGTAACTTTAGCCCATTCCCCCTCGTCCTGTCACCAGGCACATGGGAGAAAGGCCAACCCCCACCTCTCTACAGCCTCCTTTAATGTACTTATACAGAGCAATAAGGTCACCCCTGAGCCTCCTCTTCTCTAGGCTGAACAAGCCCAGCTCTTTCAGCCGCTCCTCATAGGACTTGCTCTCCAGGCCCCTCACCAGCTTCGTCGCCCTTCTTTGGACCCGCTCAAGCACCTCGATGTCCTTCTTGTAGCGAGGGGCCCAAAACTGAACACAGTACTCGAGGTGCGGCCTCACCAGAGCCGAGTACAGGGGGACGATCACCTCCCTAGCCCTGCTGGTCACAGTGTTTCTGATACAAGCCAGGATGCCGTTGGCCTTCTTGGCCACCTGAGCACACTGCTGGCTCATATTCAGCTGACTGTCCACCATCACTCCCAGGTCCTTCTCTGCCTGGCAGCTCTCCAACCATTCCTCTCCCAGCCTGTAGTTCTGCTTGGGGTTATTGCGCCCCAGGTGCAGGACCCGGCACTTGGCCTTGTTGAACTTCATACAGTTGACCTCAGCCCATCGGTGCAGCCTATCCAGATCCTCCTGCAGAGCCTTCCTACCCTCAAGCAGATTGACACACGCACCTAGCTTGGTGTCATCTGCAAACTTACTGAGGGTGCACTCAATGCCATCATCCAGATCATTGATGAAGATGTTAAAGAGGACCGGCCCCAGCACCGAGCCCTGGGGGATGCCACTAGTGACTGGCCTCCAACTGGACTTGGCTCCATTCACCACAACTCTTTGGGCCCGGCTATCCAGCCAGTTTCTAACCCAACGAAGCGTGCGCCAGTCCAAGCCAAGAGCAGCCAGTTTCTTGAGGAGAATGCTGTGGGAAACGGCATCAAAAGCCTTGCTGAAGTCAAGGTAGACCACATCCACAGCCTTTCCCTCGTCCACCCAGCGCGTCACTTTGTCGTAGAAGGAGATCACGTTCGTCAAGCAGGACCTGCCTTCCATAAACCCATGCTGGCTGGGCCTGATCGCCTGCTTGCCCTTCAAGTGCCGCATGATGACTCCCAAGAGGATCTGCTCCATGAGCTTCCCTGGTACTGAGGTCAAACTGACCGTCCTGTAGTTCCCCGGGTCTGCCCTCCGGCCCTTCTTGTAGATGGGCGTCACATTTGCTAGTCGCCAGTCAGCTGGGACCTCCCCCGATAGCCAGGACTGCTGATAAATGATGGATAGGGGCTTGGCCAGCTCCTCTGCCAGTTCTCTCAGTACCCTTGGGTGGATCCCATCCGGCCCCATCGATTTGTGCACATCCAAGTGCCGTAGCAGGTCACCAACCAGTTCTTCGTGGATGGTGAGGGCCACATCCTGCTCCCCGTCCCCTTCCACCAGTTCTGGGTACTGGGTATCCAGAGAGCAACCGGTTTTGCCACTAAAGACTGAGGCAAAGAAGGCATTAAGCACCTCTGCCTTTTCCTCATCTCTTGTAACTAAGTTTCCCCCCGCATCCAGTAAAGGATGGAGATTCTCCCTAGTCCTCCTTTTTGTGTTGATGTATTTATAAAAGCGTTTTTTGTTATCTTTAACAGCAGTAGCCAGATTGAGCTCCAGATGAGCTTTGGCCTTCCTAATCTTGTCCCTGCACAGCCTCGCTACATCCTTATAGTCCTCCTTAGTGGCCTGCCCACTTTTCCAAAGATTATAAACCCTCTTTTTCCTCCTAAGCTCAAGCCACAATTCTCTGTTGAGCCAGGCTGGTCTTCTTCCCCGCTGGCTCATCTTTGGGCACATGGGGACAGACCGCTCCTGCGCCATTAGGATTTGCCTCTTAAAGAGCGCCCAGCCTTTCTGGACCCCTCTGCCCTTCAGAACCGCCTCCCATGGGACTCCACCAACTAGTGTCCTGAGCAGCCCAAAGTCAGCCCTCCGAAAGTCCAATACAGTGGTTTTACTGGTTCCCTTCCTGGCCCCGCCAAGAATAGTGAACTCCACCATTTCGTGGTCACTCTGCCCAAGACTGTTCCCGACAATCACATCCTCCACCAGTCCTTCTCTGTTTGTGAAGAGAAGGTCTAGCAGGGCACCACCCCTGGTATGTTCACTAATCAGCTGCGTCAGGAAGCTATCTTCCACTTTCTCCAGAAACCTCCTAGACTGCTTCCTCTGGGCTGTGTTGTGCTTCCAGGATACGTCAGGGAAGTTGAAGTCCCCCACGAGTACAAGCGCCGACGAATTCGCAACTTCTGTCAGCTGCCTGTAGAACTCCTCATCCGTCTCCTCATCCTGGTTCGGCGGTCTATAGCAGACCCCGACCAGGACACTAGCCTTGTTGTCCCTGCCGATCCTAACCCAAAGGGACTCAATCTTGTCATTCCTAGCCTCGAGTTCTACAACATCGAAAGACTCTCTAATATAGAGAGCCACACCGCCACCCCTTCTGTGCTGCCTGTCCCTTCTGAAGAGCCTATAGCCAGGCATCGCAGCACTCCAGTCATGAGACTGGTCCCACCACGTTTCCGTGATGGCAACCAAGTCGTAGCCTGCCCGCTGCACGATGGCTTCCAGCTCCTCCTGTTTGTTACCCATGCTGCGTGCATTGGTGTAGATGCACTTCAGCTGGGCCTTTACCTTATCCTCCGGCCTTGCCATTGCTCCCCCTGGCACAGCCACAACAATCCTTGCTTCAGCCCCATCCCCCTTCTTACCTAGTTTAAAGCCCTCTCAATGAGCCCCTGCCAGCTCCTGGCCCAGGATCCTTTTTCCCCTAAAGGATAGGGACCCGTCTACAGCCATCAGACCAGGTGCTGAGTAAACTGCCCCATGGTCGAAAAACCCAAGATTTCTGCGTAGGCACCAGCCCCGGAGCCACGTGTTTAACAGGTGGGCTTTCCTTGTCCTCTCCGTACCCCTCCCTGTCAACGTAGGGATGGACGAAAATACTACCTGCACTCCTGCTCCGTCCACTAACTGTCCCAGCCCCCTAAAGTCTCTTTTGATAGCCTTCAGGCTTCTGTCATCAATGTCATCACTGCCCGCCTGGACTATCAGGAGAGGATAATAGTCTGAGGGGTGTACCAGGTTGGGGAGCTTCCTGGCAACGTCCCTGACCCTGGCCCCAGGGAGGCAGCAGACTTCCCTACGGGTAGGGTCAGGCCGACAAATAGGGCCCTCTGTCCCCCTAAGGATAGAGTCTCCCACGACAATCACCCTTCTTTCTTTCTTGGTGGAGGCAGTCCTGATGCGTGGAGTCGACCTCCTCGCCCTAGGCATCCTGCTGGGTACACTTTCTACCTCTTCCTCAGTTGCTGTTGATCTCTTATTCTCCAGGGCCTCAAACCTGTTTTGTAAGGGCACCTGGGAAGGTGGGGCTGGAAGGGGAGGGCATCGCCTGCCATGTCGCGCAGGGACCTGTCTCCACTCCTCCTCAACTCCCAGATCCCCTCCCTCTGCCCGACGGCGACAGGGCAGGGGGTCCACCCCCGTTTGGGGTGTCTCACCCCGGTACCTCTCCTTGAGGCCCTGCAGGGAGTTGCTCCAGAAGTCTATCTCCCGCTCACATTCCGTGATGGCCCTCAGCCTCTCCACCTCCTCCTTGAGCTCCGCCACCATGCGGATCAGGTCATCCACTTGCTCACATCTCACGCAGGCAGCGTCTCTGCCTCCCGCCGACGGCAGCAGTAGGCTCTGACACTCCCTGCATCCCGTGACCTGAACCGCTGCATTCTTTAGCGGGTACTCGGTCTGGGTGTGTACCGACCTCCTGCAGAGCGCTCCGTGCCTTGTGGAGACCATTATCGCCTAGCTAGAGACCGTCGTTAAGAGGCGTTCGTGTGGGCGGGGGTAGCTCTCCGCCCTTCCTGCTCGCCCTGCCTGCTTGCACTGCCGCGCTAACTGCCGCGCCACTCCCTTCTGACGCGCCACTCCCTGTTTGCCCGCCCTGTTCGCCGCGCTCCTGGTCGCTCGCGCTCCCTAGGGGCTGCTTTTGAACGGCCGGGCAGGGGGCGCTGCTGGCTCCGCCTTCGCCTCGTCAGCCTCCCTCACGAGGGCTGCCGGCTCCTGGCGGCTCCCTGAAGTCGGCTCGATGCCGGAAAGTTAGCCCTGCCTGGCCCGATCCCCCGCTCCGCTGCAGAACGCGTCTGCCCCGGAGCCGATCGCCTCGGCAAAAATATACCACAGAACTCTGCATGAATTCCTTGCTGTCCTCCTGTTCCTAAAATAGATTTTTTATACACTGAAATCTTTGTGAAGGCTTGTTGTTTTTCCCAATGCTAACCAGAAGAAAACATTCTCACCTAGATTGCATTAACTCTGTTTCTGCCTTTATTTTTAGGTATATTTGTGTGCTTCTGAACACTAAAATACAAAAGATTTTTGAGAGTGGATATAAAAATATTTTGATTTTTCAAAGCTGGACAGGTTAAACGTAAGGAAGAAATTCTTTACTCTGACAGTGATGAAGCACTGGAAAAGGTTGCCCCAAGAAGTTGTGAATACCCTGTGTATGCTCAAGTCCAGGTTGGTTGGGTCGTTGAGAAACCTGGTCTAGTGGGAGGTGTCCTCTTTATGGTAGATGGATTTTATTTAGACAATTTTTAAGGTCCCGTCCAACCCAGACCATTCTATTCTATGCTACTAATTGTATGTAGCTAAGAATGAAAATAGAAAAATGAACCAGTATAGAGTGATATATTTATGATGAAATGGGAAGACAGAAAGTTTTAAACTTGAAAAATATGTTTTGTTTTGTTTTATTTTTAATTTAAAATTTCTAATTCTACATCTAAAACCATGGAGAATTTGGTATAAATTCTTATTATATAAATATGCTATATAATATATATGGCATATTTACTATAATATAGTAATATTATTATGTCATATTTATTATAATATACTAATAATATACTGTTACACATATACACAAACACTATATATACTATATACATGTATAAATTGTATGTTACTATGTATATATACTACTTCTCATTGTGCAATTTCATTATTTATGTAACTGATTAATATTAATTGTTGTTCAATTCATGAAATGAACAAATGCAACTGTCAGTGGTAATTTTTGCAGGTCTTCTAGAGCTTTGCATGCCATTGACAATGATTTTTCCCTCTGATGTCAGATGCATATATTGTATGTTGTTATGTGTAGTATTATTCTTGAAGACAATCAAGAAGTCATGGGTGATATAAAATTCAATGCAAAATTCTGTAACAGATATAGCTGGACTAACCAAACAAACTATCAGGTGGATTGAGATTGATAGTAGAGGCAAAATTATACCTATTTCCTTTCCCAAAAAAGTAATGCCATCTTCTGCATCCTCTTTCTGAGGAGTCATACAGAATTTGTTCTGTTCAGAGAACATAAATTAATGCCAGAATCATAGTTAAGGAATAGAAAAAAAAATAATATTATATATATATATATATATATATATATATATATATATATATATATATCCATATATATATGGAAATAAAGCCTCTCACAGAAGATGCAGTAATACTAAGCCATCCTACTAACTGTTGGCATAATAGAGCTGGGACAATACAGTGGAGCTTTTGTAGCACAATCTCTTTTGAAAAAGAACTGTAGAGAACGTGTCCAGGATGGTGCTGGGATAACCAGGGTGTATCACCTCCCATTGGCTGCAAGGTACCTTCATGTAAACACTGATTTATAGTCCTTGTTTTTTTCATGCAGAGAACCTTTGTCTTCACCCAGTACAGTAAAAATAAATATAATTAACGTGTCATCCATAATAGTTTCTTTATTTAAGCCTAAATGGGTATTCTGGAACTGCCAGCCAGTTAAAAATTCTTATTTGAAAAGAATTTTCCTTCCGTAGGGAGATAGTTTGTTCTTTAAATACAGTTGCTTGTGAGAAAATGTCATTCTGCCTCCTGTTTGAGGTAGAGGTCTCTGATACTGGGAAAAAGAAATATTTAAGAAATATGATATTTACATTCAATTAATTGGGATAAAAATATTCTTTAAGTATTGTAATTTGATGCAAGATTTATGAATATAAGCAGTTCCTATTCCTTAAAATTCAAGGCATACTTTTCTTGTTGGCAAGCCCACGGATGAACTTCATAGGGTAGAGCTATTTAAGCATATTGAAAAACCTTTTGTCCAAAGTACTTCTGGGACCCAAAACAAAACAAAACAATGCAACCTAATAATAATAATAATAATAATAATAATAATAATAATAATAATAATAATAATAATAATAAATCAGCATCACCTGCCGACAAAAGAAATATGCAAACAAAAAATATTTCTACAAGGAAAACATTTGAGATTCAATTATACATGGTATACATGTGTGAATTGATGGAATATTCTCATAAATAGAATAACACAATGTATTTCCAAATAGTAAATCATTTTGAAAAACAACAAGAAACTACATCAAATTATATTTTAATAGAATGTAAGATCAACCTAAGCAATTATAAAGAAAAGTAAATCTAATTTACTTATTACAGTAGGATTTTTTTAAGATGTATCAGATATAAGATTGACATTAAAATAAATGATTTGCCAATACTGCCTTTCTATTGTCTGTATCTTGTAAAGCAACTCTGGCAAACAGTCCTGCACCAGAGGTAGAAATATAATATTAGAAGCAATTTTTAAGTGGATATTTTAGAGAGCTTTATATTTTGTAATGAATTTGTGTACAGATATTTTGAAAACTGAATTATATTCAACAAAATAAACAACCAGCAAATATATGCTTTTGTCTGCATACTCATGCTGAATAAGGAACAACAAAACAAAACAAAAAAAAGTGTATTTGAAAAAAAAACTTTGAATTTTTAAATTAGAACTAAAAAACATGCATGAATCAGGCAGGTTTTCTAACTAGTTCACTAAGTACCAGTACATATCACAGCATTACACCTTTATCTGTTATTTTATTTTATTTATGTTTCCAGTTGTATTCCCTACCGTAGCAACAGTTACTTCTCTTACCTAAGAAATAATTTGATTCTAAAGCTAAAATCTGCAGAAGAGTTATGGTACTTTAGCCTTGTCTTCCAAAACTCAAAACATTATGTATGTTAAGTGCATAACATTGTTTACTGAATACCAAGACTGGGTTTTAGCTTTCTAATTCTCTGCTTTACCAGAGCATGTGCCCTTGTTTGAGCAAAATCTTTTCAATAACACTAACACTAGCACAACTGGCTGGCAGATTTTGCAAGTGTCAATGCTTTTGAAGGACTGGGTCCCACATAAAAATTAGGTCAAGAGGGGTGCTATAAAAAATCTGACAGCCAAAAGTCAAATCTAGCAGTATGAACTTCAATACAGTTTTTAGTGTTTTCTGTGTTCTACATTGATCACATAACTTTTCAGTCTTTCAGTACCACTAAGGAACGTTATGTTGTGTGTTTATTTTCAATGGGGCAAATCTTTAAGAAATTCTATCCCAGACCTCGTCAGGGCTTGGGTTTCTATTCTTATCTCTTCATTGCAATTCACCGTCTGCTCAGTCACCTGTCTAGGGCATTTCCACAGACTAATCACAGAAATAATCAAGGCTAAAACAATAAACAATAAAATTTTTACTTTCCCTCTATCTAAAATAGATAGAATGACAAATTAAGTCCCTGTGGTCCGACAAACTTCTCCATCCACAAAACTGGGTCAGTGAAGTGCAATAAAGACATACATTGAGCAGCCCGCACTACAGGTGAGCAGAGACTTCTTCAACTGTCTTCTGAATACAGAAAATGTTTACAAAATAACTGAGCTCACTGGAAGAGGTAGTATTTGTGATGGTATTACTAGTATCTGTGAATCCTTCAGAGAGACTAGATTAACTATTTCTTAATATTTGCAGAACGTACTAATAAAAGCTAATGAAGGCTTAGATCAAAAGATATTCTACCTCACTGGATTGCTGTGGTTTCTCATTAAATTTTAAATATGAATTTTGTGTGACTAGCTGGCATAGCTGATGGGAATACTGACTCAGACAAAATACTTCCCTGTGTGTGTGTGTGATTTGTAACCTGCAATGAGTCCTATAATATACATTAATTTAAAATTAATCCATCCACCATTCCAATTTAATACAATAATGAGTGATGAAATTTAAGAAAAGAAAACAAGAACTGATCAGGATGACAATTTGCAGGCAGTATTTTTCAATCCATTTTTACATATTTCTCTTAGGTGTACCAGAACTCTTTATCACAGTAAAGTAATGAAGAAAAAACAAAACAAAACAAAACAAAACAAAACAAACAAACAAACAAAAAAGTCTTCATGTAAGATCATTTAGTAGTACTAGTAAAACCTAGAGTCATGAGCCACTTCGAATTCCATCACTGGACTGGGAGATAAGAAGGTGGTGGTTAATTTTCATTGTTGTAAAAGAAAGTATAATTTTCAGTTCTTTTAGCTCTGTATTAGCCACATGGGAGCAGTTATTATCTGCATAATGTACTGAGGTATTTGCAGTTAAGCTTACTTTTCATATTAGTCTCTCTTGGCTTAAAGTCACTTTCAATTAAAAATTAAATTAGCAGTCATTCCTAGGGCATTGTCAATTTTCTCCTGATAATATTTAGCAACCCATTGTTGCTGTATTCTATGCTTGTACACTGTATCTTCATATGCAGTTCAGAAACTGATATGGTACCAAGGATGAGGTCCAGAAGAGCAGTGCTGGATTTGTGAAAAGTCTATATTCACTTTCATCTAATTCTTCCATTGCCAAGACTAAATACAATGGAGCTTAAATTCATTTAGTTATTAGAATTTACCTTTAGAGACACAGTGTTTTTTTCTTTTTGTTCCAGATTTTACACAACTGTATTATGGATTATACCAATAATTAAAATATTGATGAAATGAATAATTGATACTGGCCCTTGAACATCAGGTGACATCACTGCACACCTCATTCTACAGAATAGTGAATCCTGATATTACGTCTCACTAAGAAGAAAAAAAAAAAAAAGAAAGGGAAAGGGAAAGGGAAAGGGAAAGGGAAAGGGAAAGGGAAAGGGAAAGGGAAAGGGAAAGGGAAAGGGAAAGGGAAAGGGAAAGGGAAAGGGAAAGGGAAAGGGAAAGGGAAAGGGAAAAAAACATTTTTTGTTTTCCTTACAAAAATGAAGGTAACAAGAGGAATATTTTCTTTTCATTAGAAGAGTAGTAAGTCACTAAGTTTTTTAGTAGTTATCTGAATAGTTGAATATCACATGTTCTTTTTTGATTACTGAGAATTAGAGACTCATTTATCTTTAGAAATTGTCATTTTCTTTACTATATCACTTCTGTAGTCCAGTAGAGGCTACAATAACTATAAAATTTATCAAGACTGAATACATAAGTTATGAATGCTTTGTTTTCTGATTATGCTGAGGCACAAGATTCAGCCTGCAGTGAGTAAACTATCTAATTTAATACTGACAAAGTACTCCCAATCTCTAACTTTATGTTTTCTTTATTTTGGCAATGTAGAAATTCATTACCAAATAAAATAAGTTTAAAAATTGTATTGTATTGTAAAATTGTAATTTTAAAAAATCATCCTCTTTTTCTTCCCCCAGCTGCCCCCAAGCTAAGTAATTCTATTGATATTAGTAAATACTTAAGTTCTCGACACTGAATAAATTTTTTTTGTTTGTTTTGTTTTTTGTAACAGAACATGACACCAAGCAGTCTATAGGTGACATCTTTGACTCTGACTCTGTTTCCCTCTAATGATTGTTTTTGTTTCTGTACTAACTGAAACTAATTTGTTAGGCCAATTGGTGCAAACCACAGTTGACTATTTGCTAACTCTGGCAGAGAAAAGACTAACAAGAAACTCTCCAAAACCCTTGTCTTATATATATTTTAAACTGTATAATGGATTATTGATATATTTCTTTTTATCTTTAATTATTTAGCTTGTTGATTGTAATGAACTACAGGCAATGGGAACATAAATATTAAAATCAAATGAACACACATCTTTTAAAACACAAAAATGTTCAGGTAAAGTCTATATGAATGAAGATTGCGCTTCTACATTAAATGACACTGACTTTTAACTAAACAGATGATTTTTTTTTGATGAGTAAGTTCTCCGGCAGTGAAGAAACTGAATTAATTCCATGTACAACATACTGTTTTGAAGAATGAGTGCTGCATTGTGTTTGCCTGAGAATTTCCAGTATTAACAAAGATACTTACAGCCAACCTAGTATAGCCCCCCATTTTCCCCGCCTTCCCCCCCCCCCCCAAACAAACAAACAAAGAAACAAACAAAGCAGAAAACAGGGACAATAATAATAAAAAAACATTCTCAGGAATTCAAGAATCAAGATAGCTCACAGTGAACCAGTAGGTATTACCCTGTCTATGGGGTCCAGGATAATATGTTTTAGACTGCTTACTTCAATATCTTGACTCAGCCTATGTTCCAAATAAAGTGTAAGTAATTCTAATGTATTGATGTTTGTTAAATCTAAGACTTATTTTTGGTCTCTATGCAAATGTAACTTTCAAATGAATAAATAGTATGGATTTATATATATATATATATATATATTTTTTTTTTTCCTACAGTGTTCATTTAAAGCTCATGAAGTGTTCTTGACTGATAGCTACAGAATAGGGAGGTTTATGCTCACACTTATTACAATGTTCACGTCTACACTGTTTAGAATATACAGAGGTAGGCAACAATATTGTAAATTACTTCACAGCAGTTTTTGGCAATGTCAAACTTTGCTCATGAAAGAATAATTTATTTCATATACCTGGTTAGTTACAGGGTGCTGTCAGGACTTAGTACAGTAAAACTTCCAGGAGCTAAAGTGGAGAGATGTATTTGATTTTCTTTGGCTAAGGTGCTTAGGTGTTAGGGCCTTTCTTTTGGCTAAGGTGATGTCAGTGCTTTTAGCTTCTCATTTGTGTGTGCTTTAATATCATTGACTCTTTAAAAAAACTCATGAAGAAATCTGGCTTAATTAGACAGGAAACACTTCAAAGCCAAGATCCTAAATCTTAAACCCATTTGTGGTGTAAATATGCTTTAATAATTTAGGCATTCATTCAGTAGTTTTGCTTTTTGTATACCTTCCATGCTGTTTAGAAAAAGACTGGATCTGAATATATATATGATTTTTTCACGTTATCTCTGGGCATACATCTCCTTCCACTAACCCTGCCCTCCAGTCCCCCTCCACCCCCCCACCCCCCCCCTTTTGGTTGACAGTCATCTTCCAAACACCACTTTTAGAAAAATAAAGTGGGACCTTGCTTCCACAGCACCTTGCTGAAGTAGGTGGTTGGTCCACATTTCTCAGTGCCAACTCCAGCAGTGTTTGACTATAACTTGCTGAAACTGTGATTCTTAAAAAATTTATTGGGTCAAAGATTCTGGAAAAAGTGAAGGCTAAGTCTCCTCAGGCAAAGATTGTCAGGCCCCATCAGTCTTACAGGAACAATCTTTTCTGCACAAAACAAAAACAAAAAAAGCTTTTTCATCCCATATAAACCCATGTGCCTTTTGAATTCAGAACTTTCATAGGAGACGATGCATGCTAGAGATTAAAGTTATATTTTTTTTGTAGTGCATCACTGTAATATGAACATGTTTTTCTTTTTTTAAAAAAGAAGAAAGAATTTCTAAAAATAATACAACAAAATCCTCCAAGTCTGTGCTCACAGTTATGGCAGACAAGAAAACTGTGTCGAGGATGATTTTAAATCTTTTTCTTTTTTTTTTTTTTATCTTTAATTCACTTCTTCTTTCTATTTCTTCTTTCTTTCCCTCTCTTTATCTCTCTCTCCTTCTTCCTATTCTGTTCTTTCCTTTATTCTTTTGTTCCTTTGTTCATTCATTTGTTCCTTCCTTCTTCCCTTCCTTTTTCCTTTCCTGTGTTCCTCCTTTCTTTTTCCTTTTTTCTTCCCCTTTCTAATTGTAATTTAGTGTCTTTCAACACTATGTAAACTGTTTTCTTTTACTGCTCAAGGTAAAGACACAAAGACATATTTTGTAATATATCACATGTAATATTTTATATTTATTATTATATTTTAAACATAATGCTAAATACTTTCTCTGTAAGACACCTGACTTCACAAACTGACACTTCCATAAACTAATATGTCAATCAAGGTGACTACATTTCAGCCTCCTGGATTTCTGTCTCAGTTTTTTAACAAGTGCTCTTCCTCGGTGTTCAGATAAGACAGTCAATGTCAACATTATGGAAAAGACCAGTCAACTCATTTAAATATTTAAACTATATAAAACATTTATGCCCTTTTTGTCCTCAGCTGTTTAGTTCTGGGAAAGCTGGTATGACAAAATAAAACAGAAATATTCTTTTGAAATGACATACCTTGTTTGTTTGTGTTTTTTGTTTGTTTGTTTTTGTTGGTGGTGTTGTTTTGTTTTGTTTTAGACATCCACCAATTTTCAATTTCAATTGTTTTTTAACCAATATTTAACCAAATATTCTATCTCGTTGTAGTCCTTTTTGTCCTTTGTATCTCCTAGAATATTTTTTCTGTTGACTGGAAGACAACTAGTCAACAAACTAACAAATGATGAAAAGTTCTGATTTGCAGAAAGCTAAACATATCGGAGAATACAATGGAATCTACAATGTCTCAGTGCCTAATTGCAAATTTTCTTCAATGACATTCTTTCTTGTTCTCTGACTGAACACATTTTCCCAGTGGAAGTGAAACTGAAATTAAAAGCTATCTCAAATTTAATAACAAATACATTTATTTTTTTCTCTGTGTCTATGCTTTCATTTTAATCAAGTCTATTGTAAATTTGTTATAATTGTTTAAGTGATGTTTGGTCTGCATGAAGATGTTCAAAATCCATGCCTGTTAGCTCTGTTAATTTTAAAATTTGCCAGTCCATTATATCTGGGTGTAAAAGACAAGAGGAGCACTTTTTTTTTTTAAGTATTTTTTTTTAAGTATTTTTCTTTATTGATTTCCTTCTTTTCCATTAACACATTGGAAAAGAATAAGATCAACTAAATATGTGTTGAAAATACTGTAACAACCACAACCAAGAAGTTTCAGAAGCATCTGCGAAAGAAAATGGAGAAGCTGTTTGTTTTTAGCTTTAATCATCTGAAGATCAATATTTACCTTTCAGTGTAAATGTTTTTTGATAGCTTCTGGATGTAAATACCTAATATTTTGGTGAAAAGGTCTGAGTTATTTTCTAATAGGAGCATTTATCACTAAATAAATAGATTCACTTATGTGTCAAAGTACTTTCTCAAATTATGTTTGGCTGTTTTCTCTGTAAGATTGATTTTAGGTTATTGTGGTTCTTTTTATCATTTCTCAACCCAAGTGTAGTCTTCTTATTTTATGTGTCCGTTCTCATTAAAGTATTTCATACAACTTCCATTAACTATGTATGATAATCGAAACATTCATTAATGTGATTTCAGACAGGTATCTTTCACACCCTATTATTATAGAATGAATATTAGCAGAACTGGAAAAAAATGCAGAAAACTGGCAGTGACATTTTGATTATATTCTCTACATCATTAATTTAAAACTACTTCTTTAGTTTTAGAGAACAATATTTCCTTTAAAGATTGCATGATAACTGAAGCTATTTTAAAATATGGTTAATGTAGAAACAAAATAAGCTTCAATTGTTCTTCTTGACATGACTTTTAATTTTGACAAAAAATTAAAATAAAATTAACCACATCTTAAAGTCAGTATTCTTTAACACAGATTGATAGGTCTTATAATAAAAACAAAGCTTTTATCCTATCCAGTGTTATTTTCATTGTTATTAGTAGAAGATAAAGCTGTGTTTGATTTCCATGAGCTGTCTTTGCTCTCCTTTCTGGCCATCTATCTTCCCCAGGCAACACCAGTGAGGTGTCTTGCTCTGTATTGTTTATTGTTATATTCATCAGGAATCTAAACAACTGACAAGAGACAGTGATCTTCTAGGCCATGACTCTGCAGAATAAAGTTTTACAGGATCCTGTATAATTGGCAGGGTTTGGGCAGAAAGTCCTTCAGAGGTAGCACTGGCCCAAGCACATGTTCACCTCGCTGAAGGAACTGTGTGGTGTGTGAAGAGGGCACTAGAAATCAGGAAGTGGAGGGGGAGGTGTCTAGAGTGAAGCCAAGGTATCTTCCCCAAATGTTTATGTATTTGTTTTTATATTTATCAGAATCAGTAATTTGAAGTCTAATAATCATCAATAAAGTAAATATGTATCCTTTCTGGCTATTCTGTAAAATACATAAATATATTATGAGATGATGATGTATTTATATATTTGGTGTGGCCCAGTAATAAAGAAAGGCTGAATAATTTTAAAAACAGTAAACTTCTTACTTCAACTTATATATTGTTTTCTCTTTAATATTTTTAGAATTGTCACAATATGCTCTGAGATTTTATTTACAATACAGAGTTAAAGGAGGATCAAGTTTTATATTCATTTTGATTTGACAGAAAGGGTTGCAAAAATGTTAATTGCCAGTGAATGTGCAACAAAGTTCAAGGGTGTCCCTGTAAATTTAGGGCAGACTTTGTAATGATTATAAAGGAAATGGCTCTGAAATATTAATTGTCTGGAAAGAGATCTTCAAGCCTATAATGATGGTTCACTGGAAGGTACTTGTTCTTTTGAGAAGGAAAAAAAATAAGAAAAAATATAATCTTAGGAATTATTAGAAAAGTAACTGTACAGAAAACCAAAAAAGGTTATTAGTGTTATACTTGTATGTATTTTGTCAGCACATTTCACCTTAAAATACAATGCTAGAAATAAGAAGGAGAACTAGGAAAATAATGTTGATAACCTTCCTTTCAAAAAGATCAGAGTGTGCAGTAGGACTTTTCAGCTTGGAAAAGAAATAGATGAGTCAAGAAAAAGGAAGTAGTTTATGATGAAAAAAAAAAAAAATGGAGAAGGTGACTAAAGAACCATTATCTGGTGCTCCTCACAATACCAGCAGAGGGATCTTCCACTGATTTTATAAGGCAGTAGGTTTAAAAACAGTTAAAAGAAACTGTTACTACTCTATATGTGACACAAATTCCATCAGTCATTGACAGAGGAATGTCACTGGATTCAAGAAATATCTAGGCAAACTCTTGGGGATTGAATCTACAGGAAGAGAAACTTATAATTAAACAGAATACCCCAGATGTGTCTGGCATTTGAGATTGTTCATTAACGGTAGCTTTATGGAAGCTCAGAATACATACCTGGTGAAAGATCATTTTGTATACTCTATATCGTATAGAATGGGCAATGAGATGCTGGAGAGCAGCCCTGCAGAGTGGGATATGTGGGTTGTGGTTGAATATGCAAGTTGAATATGAGCCACCAGTGTGCCTTGGCAGTCAGAAAGACCAACCGTATCCCAGGGTGCATCAAATACAGCATCACCAGTCAGCCGATGGAAGTGATTGTCACACTCTACTCTGTACTGGTGCAGCCTCACCTCAAGTACTGTGTGCAGTTCCAGGCACCACAGTACAAAAAGGATGTAAATCTGTTGGAGAGTATCCAGAGGAGGGCGATGAAGAAGGTGAAGAGCCTAGAGGGGAAGACAGATGAGGAGAGGCTGAGGTCACTTGGCCTGTTCAGCCTGAAGAATAGGAGGCTGAGGGGGGACCTCATCACAGTCTACAGATTCCTTGTGAGGGAGAGTGGAGAGGCAGGCATCAATCTATTCTCCTTAATCACCAGTGATGGGAATAGTGTCAAGTTGAGTCAGGGAAGGTTTAGGCTAGTCATCAGGCAGAGGTTCTTCACAGAGAGGATGGTCTCACACTGGAACAGACTCCCCAGGGAAGTAGTCACTGCACCAAGCCTGTTGGCATTTAAGTCTGTTGTACTGTACACTTAGTCATATGGTGTAAAATTTTTCGTAGACCTTTGTGGTGCCAGGAGTTGGACTCAATGATCCTTATTGATCCCTTCCAACTCAGGATATTATATGATTCTATGATTCTATATCTTTTTTCTTTTTTTTTTTTTTTTTCCTCAGCACCTAGTATTAATCAATATCCTTTGGCTGATTTAGGAGGCAGAATATACTGGCATAGGTGTAAATACAATGTGAACTAGTTCACTATTTTTAAGAATCTTGCAACATATAAGAAAAATGATTTTATGACTTTAATTTAACCCAATATTTCTCTAAAAGACATAATTTGCTGAGTGCTTTATTTTTACCCAGAAAATGTGAATATCTACATTTTGATCTAAATATATGCTTTTTTTTTTTTTTTTTTTTGAGTCAGATGACAATTCTGCAGCTTATTCTTTAATTGGAATCTCTTAGTTTGTATGAAATGAAATTGCAATTGATCCAGTTCTTGGCTGTCTAGTTGAACAGATACTTTGAGAAGAAACGTAGCTAATAGAACACAGCAAGTATCTGATCCTGTAGGCTTGGTTAAAAAATAATAATGATAATAATAAAAATAAAAAACAAATAACAAAATAACAAATGTTTTCTTCTTCCAGAAGGTCTTTAGATTTCTGTTTTTATTTCAAAGAGGTTCTTTGAAAAATGGTGTTCTATTAGAAGTGATTGTTAGTGTGCTTTCATAAACCACTACCCTTATATCTGCCAAAACTCAGACATTTTGTTCTGGGATCAGCACAAAATGAAGAACAAAAGTAAAAACAAAAAAGATGTGATCCCACATCTCCCATAGCGTATGCTTTTGGAACAGTATGTGTCCACCATCTGTTTCCTTACGTTGTTAACAATTCTGAATATAATTGAATAAAGGTAAATGGTTTGCTATGATTTAATTCAGAATTTTCCAGCAAGATTGTCATTAATATTCCTGATGACTTTTAACTGTAAGTTTTACTTATGTTGCAAACTCAAGTACGGCTCTCATACTATGTTATATATAGCAATCCAGTTATATATGTTATATATATCAACCCTGCGAATTTGATTTATTATTAGAATTTGATAATGAACAGTCCATTTTTGTTGTTGTCTAAGACCTGCGTTGTCTTTCAAAGCATTTTATATTAAGCTTTTCTTCTACATTATTTGAAATGTATTAAGCTTTTCTTCTACATTATTTGAAATGTGACCAGCAGTAGGCTGATATAAACATTGAAAGCTCTAAGAACATTTATTTGTGTTTTTTTTTACAAATTATTTTACACTAGATGTGCTACTGCTATTTGCTCTTTCACAAAGAACAAAAATCTCATTTCATTAACATGTGCCTTCAAACAGCCAGATTTAGGCTTTCTTGCTTGGAGGATTGTTGAAAGATTTTTATTTTTTTTAATTGATGTTTGTAATATACTTATTACTAAACGTTACTTAAAGTTTTCAACTGTTTTGATATGGTGTTCTTAAGAGCCTCACCTCTTCTCTTAACCCTGGTTATTTTTTTACACAGTAATAACAACAGCAGAGCAATCAAAGTTAGCACACTGCATCCCCAGTTTAAACAATCCATGTTTGATCAGAGGATATTCCTCTAAAATTTTGTAATGCTCAGGCATTATCATGTTGTTCTCACTTTTAAGACAGTGAAAAAAAATAGTCTGAACTATACTTACTCTTTTATGCTCTCCTAGTAGGAAGTTAAATTATCAGAAAAATCTATCTATCTTGTCAAATGAGGGAATATTTATGAAATTTTAGTATCCATTATGAGTAGAAAACAAACTCTTGGATCTAAGTAGACTCTAACTAGGAAAGAACGAAGCATTCATGCTGCTGTACTGAGTCTGCAGAAGATATATGTTGAGTATTTATTGATGATAACGTTATAAGCTCATGTTCACAAAGGGACTTCAAAGAGCCTCCGTATGTTTAATATGAATAAGCTGCCATTTAGCATGAATAAGCTGCCATATAGCAGAATATAGCAATGGGAGAGTTGTAATGCAACCTAAGGAACTAAATTCTCTTTAATGATGACATGGAATGTCCCTAAGAATTGTTCTTAAGATTTAGATGGTAGAATGCCTCTAGCTTTATGAATGGCATATCTTTTCTGAGCTGTTTCACCATTTTGTTTGTTGATTCGTTAATGAACTAAAATCCTCAGACATGGGAGGTTGACACATCTTAAAAAACAGCATGTTTGTGATTACAATCCATGATTTATATTTGAAAATTTGTATGTTGCTTCTTAGCTAACGTGTTCAGGGGCTCTCAGAGTAACAGAAGTAACCAGGCAGTCAAGATTGTGTGTATTACCCAAATTAGAATGAGGACTATAGGAATTTCCTGCTTTTGCTGATGGTAGAATTAGATACACGTATATATATAAATTATGGCAAGTATGATTAATAATTATGACTACCTGGGTACAGTAGATTCTTCAATTAAATGGTTTGTTCAGCTCTAAAAAAGTCCATTGATTTGTTAATTTCCAAGAAAAGTGCTTGAGCTGGTGTTCCTTCGGAATAATTAACACTGCGAAGTGTGGTAAAGGCACAGTTTCTTTGTGTTAAAGGTGAAGATCTACACAGATCTACTTGGAGTTTCTTCCCCAGTGTTTCAATATCAAAAACATTTTGGTAATAATGTTAATGTTAACAAAAAAGAGGAAACCTGTCTTCAACATCACAGAATCATAGAATCATAGAATTGCCTGTGTTGGAAAGGATCTTAAATATCACCTAATTCCAACCCTCCTGCCAATGGGCAGAGATGCCATCCTCTAGATTAGGTTGCCCAGGGCAATCTGGTCTTGAACACCTCCAGGGATGGGGCATCCACAACCTATCTGGGCAACCAGTTCCAGTGCCTCACCATTCTATGAGTGAAGGAGTTGGACTTGATGATCCTTATGGGTCTGTTCCAACTTGGGATGATTCTATGATAAGAATTTCATCCTAGCCTCTAATTTAAATCTCACCTCTTTTAGTTTAAAATAATTCTCCCTTGTCCTGTTATTGTCTGCCCAAGCAAAAAGTTGTTCTTCATCTGTTTTCAAAGCTCCCTGTAAGTAGTGAAAAGTTGCAATGATGTCACCCTGGAGACTTCTCTTCTTCAGACTGAACATCCCCAGTTCTCTTGGTCCTTTTTCATAGGAGAGATGCTCCATTCCTCTGATCATCTTTGTGGCAGTCCTCTGGACCCACTCTAACAGGTCTACATCCTTCTTCAGATGGGGTCTCCAGACGTGGGGTGCAGCACTCAAGGTAAAGTCTCACAAGGGCAAAGCAGAGGGGCACAATCACCTCCCTCGACCTTCTGGCTATTCCTCTGTTGATGCAGTCCAGGATGTAGTTGGTCTTCTGACTGCAAGTGCACACTGCTGTCTCATGTTGAGCTTTTCATCCACCAAAACCCCCAAGTCCTTCTCAGCAGGACTGTTCTCAGTCAGTTCTCCCAGTCTGTACTCTTGTCTGGGGTTGCCCTGACCAAGGTGAATCTCTTGCACTTGTCCTTTTTGAACCTCATTAGGTTCACATGGGCACACTTCTCAAGCTTGTCCAGGTCCCTCTGGATGCCATCCCTTCTCTCCAGTGTGCTGACTGCACCACACAGCTTGGTTGCACCAGCAAACTTGCTGAGGATGCACTCGATCCCTCTATGTCACTGATAAATATACTAAACACCACTGGTCCCAGGACGGACCCCTGAGGGACACCACTCATTACCGGCCTCCACCTGGATGTATGTCCATTGACAACAATTTGCTGGGTACAACCTTCAAGTCAATGCCTTATTCACTGAATGGTCTACCTTTCAAACCCATCTCTCTCCCATCCATCCTGATCTCCCATCAGGACGTCATGTGGGACCATTTCAAAGGCCTTATAGAATATGACATTAGTCATTTTTTCCTTGTCAACTGATGCAGTCACTTCATCACAGAAGGCCACCAGATTGGTCAGACATGATTTGCCTATGCTGAAGCCATGCTGGCTGTCTCAGATCACCTCTTTGTCTTGAATATTCATTGGTGTTGCTTCCAGGCAGGTATGTTCCATGGTGATCCCAGACACAGAAATGAGGCTCACAAGTCTGTTGTTTCCTGGATTCTCCTTTCTAGTCTTTTAATAAATGAGACTGATGTTTCCCTTTTTTTCTGGTCACCAGAGACTTCACCTGACTGACAGGACTTTTGAAATATGATTGAGAGTGTCTTGACAACTCCATCAGCCAGTTCCCTTTGGACCCTGGACATTGGGCCCCATAGATTTCCACTTGTTGGATTTTATCAGGTGGTCTCAAACCTGTTTTTCATTTAATGCGGGATAGACTTTGCTCCCCCACCTCTTATCTTCATGTTCAGAGAAATGAGAGACATAGGAAGTTTGACTGGCAGTGAAGGCTGAGGCAGAAGAGTTGTTGAGTACTTCAGCTTTCTTTATGTCCATTGTTACACGTTCACTCATCTTTCAGAGGCGGTACACTGTCTTTGGCCTTTCTTTTCTGAGCAATGTACCTATATAATCCCTTCTTTTTTTTTTTTTTTTTTTTTTTGCATCTGTTGAAAAGCTCAGTTTCATATGTGCCTTGGTTTTCCTTATCCCATTCCTGCGCATCCAAACTACATCCCTGTACTCTTCCCAGGCCATATGTCCCTGCTTCCACTGCCTGTGCATTTTCTTCTTTTGCCTCAGTCTGACCAGCAGCTCCTCACTCAGACTTCCTGGTTGTCTGCCCTCCCTGCATGCTTTTTTACACAGTAGGATGAAGAGTTCTTGTGATCTAAGAAAGCATCTTTAAAGAATTGCCAGCTTTGTTCACCTCCTTTGTCCCCAAGGACAGTGTTCCAGGGGATCTCATCCACTAGATCCACTAAATATTTAAATAGATTGAAGTTTTCTCTTCGGAAGTTCAGGGTCCTGACTTCATTGTTAGCCAGGCCTGTATTCCTTGAGACCACAAACTCAGCCATTGCATGGTCACTGCACCCTAAATAGCCTCCTGTCTTAACCTCTTTAATGAGTTCGTCTGCACTGGTTAACGCTAGGTCCAGTAACACTATTCTTCTTGTTGGTTTGTCACTTGACAAACCTCAATGCACTCCAGGAAGCTACTGGATTGCTTACAGCCTAGTGTGTAGCTTTCCCAGCAGATCTCTGTGTGATTGAAATCCCAAATCAGGATGAGAGCATGCAAGCATGCATGATGTAGTTGAAGCCAGAAGGCCTCATCCACAGGATCCCCTTGATCAGGTGGCTGGTAGTGGACCCTAACCAGAAGGTATGTTTTATTGGTCTGGTCCTTAACTTTTACCCACAAGTTCTCAACCTGTCCATGGCTGTTGCTCAGAGGCACCTCTTTGCAATCAATTTCTTCCCTAACACAGAGGGCAAAACCTCCTCCCCTCCTTCCTTGCCTGTCTCTTCTGAAGAGCTTCTAGCCCTCTATTTCAGTGTTCTAGCCGTGTGATCCATCCCACCAAATTTTTGTGATAGCAATTAGGTCATATTTATCTAAGAGCACCATGATTTCCAACTCCTCCTTGTTTCCCATGCTGTGTGCATTGGTGTATAGACTCTTCAGCTGGGCTATCAGTCATGTCACTTTTACAGAAGAACCCTTTGGGTTTGCTTTGGGACAGTTCACAAGTATTTCCCTGTTGTCTCTTAGAGTGAAAATGTTCTCAGGTTTTCTTCCGTAACTCAGAGGTACATCCCCTTCCCTCACTGAATCTAGTTTAAAGCCCTCCTGATAAACCTAGCCAGGCTGCTGTCCAGAACACTTTTGCCCCATCTGGTCAGTTTTGCCCCATCCAGTGTCAACATGTCCAGACCCTCAAAAGTGTGTCCAAGATCATAGAACCCAAAACCTTGAATATGGCACCAGCCTCTCAGCCAATCGTCCATTTGGTCTGTTTGTCTCCTTCTTCTTAGGTCCCAGTCATCACCTGGGAAGACAGAGGAAGAACTTTATATGTTCTATATATATGTATAACACCATATTACAGCTCTGTAGTGTGAAATATGTTCATCTGATTTGTGTCAGTATGGAACAATGCTAGGGACGCATGGTATGATGAATGTGACCTTCTGTCTTACATACCCTTGTATAACCACAAGTCTAAGAAAAACAGAGTGGTTAATGTATATAGTTCTTGTATCTTGCAAATGAATGTTTTAGCAATTTGTGTCAATAGAGAGCTTGAAGGGAAATGTGTTTGTAGGCTTTTCCTTGAAGTCTCTGATATCGGGGTGGGGGGCGGGCAGAATAACTGCTAACTATTATGACTATTGCATGGGACACTATGCAAGTCTCTGATATCTGGCCAGGAGATTAAGGAGATGGGGAGAGCTGAAGAACAACTAAAAGACAAAGCTTACAGGGGATGTTGCACAAGTCTCTGACATACAGCGAAGTTGGACAAAGAAGGACAAGGGGGAGGAAGACTATGAGCTTTCAGCATGAGAGACCCACAGAGACCCCCAGAGGGACCACCAGAGACTGATACACATGCTCCAGTAGGAGGGTTTGGATTCCGGAAACTAATTATAATAATCCTGTTTTTTTTTTTTTAGAAGTAGTAATGAATATGTGTTAGTCTAGGAGCATAAAAATCAGCTGCTTGATGTAGCTGGTGTGCGTCTTGGTGGAGCAGAGACTCCCGGCACACCCAGCACTGTTTGCTTACCTCTATTCCTTTAATAAATTGTAAAATTTGACTATAGTCCTATTTTGAAGACTGAGCCATTTATTACATGTAGCATGGAGAGTAACTATAAAGAGATTCTCGCACTGCAAGAATCATACCATTCAAAATGTGTTATGAAAGTTACAAATCTTAATGAAATAATATATATTTGTAAAGATCTGAAATGTTTTCTGTGCTTTAAAGTCAGATCTGAGTTTATCCCTTATATAGATAACATATCCCCTATAATAGATAACATAAACTTGAACAGTCAAAATATTTAAAGCTAAACTGAAAAAGCTTATATATATATATATGTATACATATAAATATATATATATATATTCATGTGACTTTGTTCCTATTCCTTATTTTGTGCTTTTAGATTTATTTATTTTTTCAATTGCTAATACACAGGCAAATTTTCAAGATTAAATGGATTCTGAAGGAAATGTTTGGTAATAATAGATACCATCTTTCTGAGCAAGTTCATTCTTGCATAAACATCCCTCCAGATACAAGGTAGTTAAACATAAAATTTTGAAAAATATCTCAGAATTATTCCAGATTCTACATCTTTATATACATTTGTGAAATTTCACTAATGTTTCCAGTAAGTTTCTTGTTTTATTGTATTGCAAAAGCCATAAAATCTACATCCTTTATATTCTGTTTTCTTCCTCTATTTTTGTGGTTCACATCTTACAGCAAGTCTATCAGTTGCCATGTGATTTCAATTATATACAAGGGCACTGGTGCTTCTAACTTATTAGGCCCGTCTCTCTGTTGAAATATACACTGTTCTTTCACCTCTTGTCATTTTTTGTCTTGATTATGCTGATACTTTGTCAGAGTTCTGGTGAAGGTTATGTCCATACTTCCATTATGATCTGTTGTATTTATATATTTACCATATAAATTTGTTTTTCTGTCTGTTCTTGACTTTGATACGCAAGCTCTTGTAAGGGTGAATAGATCTTAGGCTGTTTAGGGAAGTTTGTTTCAATAGTTTGCTTAGTGTCTGTCTTCTACTCATCATTTTAAAGCCTAAACAGCTCTAAGTCACATTATTCACGGTGTCACACAGAATCACAGAATCATTCAGCTTGGCAAGGTCATCTTGAGACCATCTAGTTCAATGGTGGTAGTGTCAGCTAGAACAGACTGCTCAGAACTATGTACTATGAACTAGAACTATGTACTGTCAGGTTTTGGGTATCTGTAGAGTCTCTAGAGCCTCCTGGGACAGTTAGCTTGACCAGCCTCTCAGTGAAAAAGTGTTTTCATTTGTTCATATGGAATTTAACATGTTCCTGTTTGTGCCCACTGCCTCTCATTCTGTCACTGGGCACTACTGAAATGAGTCTGATTCCATATTCTTTACTGCCTCTCATCAGGTATTTGTAGAAGTAGGTTGACAAGGTCCCCCCCACCTTCTCTTGAATTGTGTCAACTCTCACAACCTCTTCTCTTAGGAATGATGATGGTCCTGTCCTTTAATCATCTTTATGGCCTTTCACTGGACTTCCTTCATTTCCTTCCCTATATTCTTCTTGGGTTCAGCACTCTAGATGTGGCCATTTTACCACTGATCAAAACCCTCTGGAATCATTTCTTCACACAATTTTCAACCCACCTCACTCTTCACTTTCATAATGTTGTCTATGAGGATGTTATGCGAAACAAAGTCAAAAACCATGCTGAAGTGAAGTAAACAACAGACACTACTCTCTCTCTTCATCCACCAAGCTAGTTAATACATTCTGAAAATCTGTGAGGTTGGTTAGCATGATTCCCAGTTTGTAAATCCATACAGACTACTTCCAATCACCTTCTTGTCCTTGTTCTGTAATGTTTCCCAGGAGAATTTTCTCAATAACATTCTGAATCACTGTGACTTTTCAAAGAAAACCAAGAGTCATATTATAATGATGCCAGTCAGCTCTAGCAGGACTTGTGGGTGCAAATCGATAGGCCCCGTGAACATATATCCAGTTTTCTGAGTGCTCTTCCTTGCTTCAGGTTTTATCTCTTGCCTCAGGGAGCTGGGATCCTTGAAGGCTGGCCTTACAATTAAAATAAAAAAAGCAAAGAAGGCTTCAAGAATCATGGCCTTTTCTGTGACATCTCTCACCAGGTCTCCTGCCCCATCCAGGCTTGTCTGTAATGTACTTAACATTTGTTCAAACTCCTTCTGCATATATGATTTATATAATCTTTTAAGACTTTGTCTAATGAGTCTCATTTCCCTCTTAACCAGTTAACTGCTGGTAACAGTCCATAGCTGACAGCAAAACATATGACTGATGGCAACGTAAACTGATGGCAACGTAAACTGATGGCAACATAAATTGATGGAAACAAGAAGAAAAAACAAATTGTTTGTTTGTTTGTTTGTTTAAAAAAAAAATCTTCAGTAGTGTACATTCAGACAATAATTAAATTTTACAATAAATATTGTGAGAAAGAAAGTCAAAGAAAGGAAGTTAAAAATTAGGCACTCTATTCTAATATAAAGATTAAGTAGAGAAAGTTTATGAATCCAGGTAGAAACAACTGACACAAAACAGATTACTCTCTGTTCAATGTCTTATGTCCACATTTTTTTCCCCCAAACCAGTCTATCAGTCAAGTAATAAAACCTGAAAAGTTGTCATTTAGTTATGGCATATCAAACAACTGTTGAGTCATCTCTAATGGCATTGTATAGATGTATCTATGTTAGTGCTCTACTTGATATAGTCAGGTGTTGAACAAAACCTCTCTGTTATTAATTGGGCTCAGGTTTTTATTGCTGTGTAGGTCCATATCTTCTGAAGCTGGTTTTTGTGGGAGCAAACTAAACCACAAGATATACAGCTATAATATACAACTATAATATATAATATATATATATACAGTGCACCCACTCCTAACAAGTGTTCATTTCTTGGGACCAGATAAAGAAGTTTCACAAATATGTATAGAGTAGAGAGTAGGTCCTTGGCTTTACCTGTTTCATTTCTTTTCTGCTGCTCTTGCTTAACACCACCTGCTAATTTTTGTATGGTCAGTCCTTCACTGTTTTCTACTCTTGTGTACACCATCACTGAAAAGTTGAAAGTAGCTTTGAAGAACTATACAGAGAAAACACAGAAGAGCATCTTTTATAAGCTTCTCCTTTGTATGCACTAAAGAAACATATTAAGAGTGTATTTAAATAATCTGGCAACTCCTCCTACAGATATAGATATGTGGACACAGCAATTTTTTTTTTTTGCAACTTAAGGTGTATTATGATGAATCATGTGAAAATAACTTCATTTGAAAAGAGAGAAATTTTGTCTTTGGACCAGAGAAGTAAAGGCACTGCAGGGCAAAATAAATTAGCCTGGATTTGATTAAAAAACTCTCCAGAGGGAGAAAAAAAAAATTTTAAAAATCCGCATCTTGCCGAGGAAAACACAAAATGAGATTTCAACAAAAACACTCTTGGTCTCTTTCCTGTATGATTTTTTTGTTTGGTTGGTTTTGTTTGTTTGTTTGTTTGTTTTTAAATCAGAAACCCCAGCTAAGTTATTCGGAACATTAGGTCTGAATAGACAAAAACTTTTCTAAATTTTTAGACAGTTCACAGGAGAGCTTCAATAAATACTGCAGCAGTTTATTTTTTCAGATCACCTCTAAGGCAAGAAATTGGGCATCTGCCAAAATACAGCTCTACTCTGTCACAAACTTAAAGGGAGAGGTTAGAAAAATTTGAATCCTGAATGAGGAGAAATGTGACCTTAATATACAACAGCTTTGTTACAGACATAACCTATTTCATGGCAATCCAAGCGCTTATTGTAAACTGCACCTTAATTTTTATAATAAATAGCACAGAACTGTTGTGCACTGCAGTTTGCTTATACCTTCAGTCACCCCAAACAAATTCTCCACACTTCATTGATATATATAAAAGAGAGAGTTTTGAGATGTAGTGGTGATTTTTAGGGTCTCTAGACCACTTTTTACTTTTTTAATATCAAAGTACATTAACTTTCCTGCCTGATCATACAGACAATTCAAACCAGCTGCAAATGATGCTGATATTATTTTACCATTAAAAGAAATGGAACTTTTAAGAACTTGCTAGCTAAAATAAGAAGAGATGTTGAGTTTAGATCTGAGATAGTTGTTTTAGGTACCATTAAAATAAGATGATTTCTTCTTCTTGAAGTCACTAAAGAGATTAGTTTGTGTCACTTAAACACATTTCCAGGACAGAAGCATAGTGAACCTACAAGAGGACACAACACAGTTTTGTTTGATTGTTTGTTTGAAGACCTTTACTTTCTGTGTTTCCAAGAGGGATAGAAAGTACAAAAACTTGTGTAGTTTGATTGTTTACTTGATACCTTACATTTATTATATTATGGATTTATAATTCACACACTCATAGTTCTTTACTATTATATATGTGAGACATTTCAATTATGATTACTATATTTATGGCCCTCACTATCTTATATATATATAAATATTGTGAATTACAGATAAATTGGAATCTACATTCCAACTTATCCTTGCAGAACGTACCTTCAGTCCTATACTTGCCCTAAAGCTTATCCCAGTGCAGCTCATAGATTTGTGTGACACAGGATGATACTGCCATGAATTGCAAGACATCAGACATATTTTTTTTTTTTTAATTTTTATGCCAAGACATATTTATTTTCATTGCTTCTTTGTAGATACAAAGAAGCAATGAAAATAAATACTGATCCTTTAGATTTCCCCAATAAAATATATATTTTTTTAATATTTTTACACTTGTGTTTCCTTCCACTATGGGCAAAAAAAGAAAAGTTGGTATCGCACCATCAACTCCTCAAGATATTAAGCATTTAAGATTTCTTTGATCTTTAAACTGGTTGGTTATGGTTTGTTTTGTTGTGTAAAAATTTAATATTTTTAAAAGTTTGTCTTTCCAGGTAACAAAACAGTTCTCTACACTCCTGTGAAAAATTTCCAGTATGTTATCCCTGATTTTAGAACTGTATCCCATCTGCCAGACCTAAATAGAGATTGAAAATCCTATGGGAATTACATGTACTTGACACCTTCTAGAATGCAGGCAGTCTGTTCCTGAAAAATACTGGAAGACTTTTTAATTGCATTTGGCTTCACAATATGTCTTCTTTAAATATATTTATTTATTTATTTATTTATTTATTTCTTCCATTAAAAAAAAAAAATATATATATATATATATATATATATAAAAGAAATCATGTTCAGTGTCCAAGATCCGACCAGATAATTAAAGAAATATTAATTTCAGACGAAGGTAAATTATTCACACATACTATTTAAAAATAAAGCTTAACAGAGTTGTCATTTTCATATTTTAATTACACTATCCTTAATTTGCATATCTTGAAATGGTGGTTTACTTCTATGGATTATCCTATTAAGCACTAAATATAAGTGAGATTAGAAAATCTAAAGTTAATATATTGGTAAAAGAAAGTGTTGATGAGTACAGTTTGTGAGCTTAGTAAATAAACTTCTAAATTTGTCTACTAATATTTATTAAAAATTCCATTCATATTATATTAATTTTGCATTAATATACAGCATATTTAGATATGCCAATATTAGCTCTTCATAGACAATTAAATTGTAAGACTCATGTCATTTGGAAGACAATCTCGTTGTTTCTCATGTTATGTAGTTTACAGATGTTTTCTCGACATATTTTTATAGTGTGCTATCCCTAAGATTTCCTGTAGGTTAGGGAATCCAGTCTTTTTGACTTTAACTAATGATTTAATTTCAGCAAAAGTGTAGTTAATCTGAAGTTACTAGTAGCAGGGTGTTGTGGTTTAACCCAGCCGGCAGCTAAACACCACACAGCCGTTTTCTCACCCTCCCCCCTCCCTCTCAGGGATGGGGAAGAGAAAAGGGAAAGTAAAGCCCGTGAGTTGAGATAAAGACAGTGTATTAAGACAGGAAAATAATAATAATAATAATAATAATAACAACAACAATAACAATAATAATAATAACAACAACAATGATGATAATAGTACTACTACTAATAATGTGTACGAAACAAGTGATGCACAATGCAATTGCTCACCACCCGCTGACCGATGCCCAGCCTAACCCCGAGCAGTCTGGCCCCCCCTCCCCCAGCTAGCCACCCCTATATATTGTTTAGCATGATGTCAGATGGTATGGAATACCCCTTTGGCTAGTTTGGGTCAGCTGTTGTGGGTCTGTCTCCTCCCAGCTCTTGCTGCACCCCCAGCCTGCCCGTGGGCAGGACAGAGCAAGAAGCTGAGATGTCCTTGTCTTGGTGTAAGCACTGCTCTGCAACAACTAAAACATTAGAAGTGTATCAGCACTCTTCTCATCCTAAACCAAAACATAGCATACTACCAGCTACGAGGAAGAAAATTAACTCTGTCCTAACTGAAACCAGGACACAGGGAAAGGAAATGGCTATGGTGGTTTCACACTGAAGGCTACTTAAACTCCACTTCATCACTCACTTTACCTCCTCAAAGGAACTGAAGGCGAAAATACACTGAAAAGGTCTCAAGGACAGGAATATCACTCACCAATTATCATCACGGGCAAAACAGAATCAAAACAGTAGGGTGATTAGTATAATTTGTTGTCTATTATTAACAAACTACAGCAGAGAGAACTAAAAGGAAACTGAAAATATATTCACCCCCATCCACCTCCCTCCTCCAAGTGGTGCAGGGGAATAAGGAATGGGGGGTTGTTTTTCATTTTATTCATAAAACAACAATCTGCATTTACTGGACAAATTTGTTATGTAATTACCAATTATTGTAACGTTTTTGTCATTCACTATTTCAGTATTTGGTGTAGATCATGTAGCTGAAAAAAATATAGAACTGGTTTAAACACAGAAAGAGCAGAGCTAAATGTTTTGCAATTATAATTTATTTCAATTCTGTTGAAGAATAATGGTCATTGATTCCTACTGAGAATGTTGCTTTTCCTTTCAGGCCTTAAAAGTGTGTTTTAAGAAGAAGACTTAACAGTCCTGGAAGCTACAGTGCAATTTACACAGACCTCAATATGATGCTGTTTGTATCACTTATATATTTGAAATTATACATTAATATATTAATATTAATATATTAGTATATTAATATAATAATATTTATTGTATAATATATATTTAAATTTAATATATTAATGTTTAATATTATTTTACATTATATATTTGAAAAACAGCTATAATGGACTTATGATGTTACTACAGAGAAATTGTAAGAATTTCAAGAAAATCATAGGTAATTTTCAATTGTGTTCTCTCCTGTAGTGTACATTATATCATATGCTTTAGGAGGTGGCAACACTTAAATAACAAGATAGTTCATAGCGTAAAGTCACTTTATGTCCTCTACTGCTTTCCTCCAAAAGAAAGTCTAACATATTTTCTTAAATGATCAGTGGAGAGGATAAATGTGGACAAAACTAAGCATCTTGCCTGAAAAAAGATGCCGTTAATTCCTTTACTTTACAAATCAATTGAGACCTTCTCTTTCTCTATTCAAGTTAAAATAAACCATGAACTGCAATTTCATTAACCTCTTTTACTTGCCTCTAGAAAATAATGAAAGAAAAGTGTTAGGCAGCATTTATCTGGGCAGTATTAAATATAATCTTGGTTTCTATTCTTACCACAGGAATAGTGATCTGGTAGCACGTACTGTTAAAAATATAGAGAGGACTATATTACATCTACCCAAAGCTCCATCAATTGGGCATTCTGTTTCCAACCAAGGTCAAATGAATTCTTGGAAGAGAACAAAAAACCAGAGTGATCAGGCAGTTATATTACAGATATTTTCCCATGCTCTTTTGACAGAGCAATCACTTTATGAAAGAAAGATCTTGTCTCTATATTTAACAGCCTTTGCTGAATATTTCTTCCACAACTTTGTCTAATTTCTTGTTGAATCTCAGTAAATATTTAGCATTAACATTATACTGTTTTGTAGAGAAGTGCGTTATTTTGCTTATTTTGCTGTTAATTCTTTCAGTTGTAGCTTCCCTTCATTCTGTGACAGAAAAGACTGAATTGTCACATTCTTTTCACTGACTGTGTGTTACGTCTTATTTAGATAATCTCTATTAAGGTTTTTCCTTTCCCATTTTTGTTAATTTTGTATATTAGGCAAATTTGATTAGTCAGACCTTGCTGAATATAGTTAGAAACTATAGCCACAGTTTAATTTAATTGCTGGTGTGTAGAGAAGTGAGATGCAACACTGTAGAAACTAAGAGTTCAGATCGAGAAGTAATAACATTTGTAATCAGTAAGTAATAACATTTAGGCAGTAAGTTAGTAAGCCTTGCACCTTCTTTGGGCTTTATTGGCCTTTTTTTCTACGCATTGTTAGGATCCTGTGCACAGGGCTGAAGTACATCTCCACACTTATCCCCAGTGATTTTGATTCCAATATTATCAACCACAAAAGCCAGCCTGGTGTTGTCTCCATGGTATAATTATACAATGAATATCAAAGGATGAATAAATGCACTATGGAAAAGAGAATAAGAGCTTCAGTCTTGTTGTGAAGTATGACCAACATTTTTCTCCAGTAATCAGCATGAGAAAAGATTTTCAAAATGAAAAAATTAAGTTTTATTTCCATAAGTCATCATCAATATCATTAATGATGAGTGGACGCAGTTCCTAATGTTTACCAAAGACTCCCACTGATTCTAGAGATCAAAAGAGTCAGTTTATGTACATTATTGTACTATTTTCTTTGGCAGCATTCAGGGGAGAAAAAGAAAGGAAGAAATAAATGATAAGAGAGATAAGTGAAGGAGAGGTAAGAGGAACACAGCGTTTTATCATCTATGAAAGTCAACCTATAAACAACTTTATTTACACCAGAATATTACAGTTACCAGTTGACTCTAGCTGTTCAGATAATTACAGTCATTAGGTATTTACATGAAGAGTGCTTTGGCACAGTTAGGAAATTAACTCTGTAATCCATTTTCACAAATATGAATTTACATTTCTGCAAAAAAAAATAGATTTGAGATTCTAAAGATGAGTCAGTAGAGACTAAAAAATTTAGATATAAAAGTGAGTTTATTTTGGTGCTTATAACTGATGTTACTTACAGATGTAACAATTCAGTCCGTGTGGTTTTGTTTGTTTGTTTGTTTGCTTGCTTTTTGATGTAAAAGATAGAATACATATCCAAGTAACAAGTGTTGTACCTTCAAATAAATTCAGGTAAAAATTGGCACCTTTAATCAGAAAATACACAGACGACTTTTTATTTTATTTACATTTTTCTCATGTTTCCTGAGTAGTTGATTTTTGCGTTCTATTATTGTCTCATACTTGCACAACAGTGTGTCATATTGTGATCTGATGATTGTGATCAATGTTATTTTGATTAAGTAATTTGAAAAGTGACTATATTATCCAGTAATTAGAGAGGTGTAACTGTGAGCTGTGCATTAAAAATTAGACATATCAGCTATGCTGGTGATAATTAATCCTTTTGATTGTTGCTGTGACAACCTATTATCTACCAATAGCTTATTGATAAATAGAAATGTTCTAGGGGAAAATAGATTTTTTTTTTTTTTTTTTTTTTTTTTTTGGGGGGGGGGGGAAGTGGGGGGACTAAGGAAGGCTTTCTTAAACTTTTCTGCTTTTGAGGGTAAATTGCCAAATAAGGGGCTCAAACCTGGCTATGTCTTGAGTAAAATGAGACCAGATAAGTGTAAAAGATCAGGTAATAGTGAAAGACAAGAAAGATGTAGTTGCAGTACTGTTGTTGTGGAGTAAGTAAAGGATCAAGAGAGAAAATCTTAGATTCTATTGCCCACCTCTGATGACCAGCTTTCTGTGCATTTGCCCACTTTTTTGGCTGGTTTTACAAATGATGTCAATGATATGCAAGGTCAATAACCTAAAAGCAGTTAAAATTTTGGTCAGTATAAGTTCTCCTTTAATAAAATCTGTCTAATTAATGCATAAAAAATACCAATTCTCCCCACATAGAAAATATTTTTTTCTTGTTTTTATTCTTTGCTTGATACTGTTCTCACAGAATCTCACAGAATGACTAATCTGGAAAGCACATAGCCAAAGAAAGCCAAGCAAAGTGTTTGTACCAACAACCATCCAACATTGAGTTGGATGCAGGTCTTACATCATAAAGCTCTAGCCATCTGAGAATCATTCTTTCACATTTTTGTGGAAATGAAAAGCAAAGTATGAAATGGGCTGCCCAGATAAGTTATGGAGTTCCATCCCTGGAATATTTGAAAGATGTGTGGATATGACACTTACAGCTATGTTTTTGTAGTGGACTTGATAGTGTTAGGTTGATGGTCAGACTTGATGACCTTAAGTTTATTTCCAGTGTAAATGGTTCTATGATTCTATGCATGAGTCACATCCTAAAATCTCTCTCTCTCTTTTTATTTTTTTTCTTTCCTGACTTATTTTTCAACAATAACTCAACAGTAACTCAATAATTAGTTCAGAAAAATGTGTATCAAGTTATATTTAACAGGTTTGTGATCTGGCCCTAAAATAATGATACCTTTGAAATTTGTTCTGCAGGATGTAACAGGATGCTCTTCTGTTAGTAACAGAACAGAAAAAATCTTCATCCCTTCAGTATTTTTCTTAGTGAAAGCTCTTAGTTTTTCATTCAGAGTCATAAATCATCATCAGGCATCATAACAGCAGTGCTTTGTTCACTATTTGAACATTTTCAGGTCCTGAATTCTGTCATACTTTTAAGATTAAGGCTTATCACATACAGCTTTAAGACTAAGATTTATCACACACAAACTGTCCAAATATATGTCCAAAACTTCACTAGTAATTTTTAACGTATATTGACAAAGAATCTTGAATTTCTAATGAAGAATGAAAAGATACTATAGACATTTTAGTTTGTATTCTAGGGATGATGTGTTCTCTAGGTTTGAAAAGGCAGCAAGTAACAGAAGGTTAATCACACACAGAATCACAGAATTTCTAGGTTGGAAGAGACCTCAAGATCATCGAGTCCAACCTCTGACCTAATGCTAACAGTCCCCACTAAACCATATCCCTAAGCTCTACATCTAAACGTCTTTTAAAGACTTCCAGGGATGGTGACTCCACCACTTCCCTGGGCAGCCTGTTCCAATGTCTAACAACCCTTTCAGTAAAGAAGTTCTTCCTAAGATCCAACCTAAAACTCCCCTGGTGCAACTTAAGCCCATTCCCCCTCGTCCTGTCACCAGGCACGTGGGAGAATAGACTAACCCCCACCTCGCTACAGCCTCCTTTAAGGTATCTGTAAAGCGCAATAAGGTCACACCTGAGCCTCCTTTTCTCCAGGCTGAACAAGCCCAGCTCCCTCAGCTGCTCCTCATAGGACTTGTTCTCCAGGCCCCTCACCAGCTTTGTTGCCCTTCTCTGGACCTGCTCAAGCACCTCGATGTCCTTCTTGTAGCGAGGGGCCCAAAACTGAACACAGTACTCAAGGTGCGGCCTCACCAGAGCCGAGTACAGGGGGACGATCACCTCCCTAGCCCTGCTGGTCACACTGTTTCATATGCAAGCACGGATGCTGTTGGTGTTCTTGGCCACCTGAGCACACTGCTGGCTCATATTCAGCTGACTATCAACCATCACTCCCAGGTCCTTCTCTGCCAGGCAGCTCTCCAACCACTCATCTCCCAGCCTGTAGCTCTGCTTGGGGTTATTGCACCCCAGGTGCAGGACCCAGCACTTGGCCTTGTTGAACTTCATGCAGTTGACCTCAGCCCGCTGGTGCAGCCTATCCAGATCCTCCTGCAGAGCCTTCCTACCCTCAAGCAGATTGACACACGCACCTAGCTTGGTGTCATCTGCAAACTTACTGAGGGTGCACTCAATGCCATCATCCAGATCATTGATGAAGATGTTAAAGAGGACCGGCCCCAGCACCAAGCCCTGGGGAATGCCACTAGTGACTGGCCTCCAACTGAATTTGACTCCATTTACCATGACTCTCTGGGCCCAGATATCCAGACGGTTTCTAACCCAATGAAACGTATGCCAGTCCAAGCCACGAGCAGCCAGTTTCTTGAGGAGAATGCTGTGGGAAACGGCATCAAAAGCCTTGCTGAAGTCAAGGTAGACCACATCCACAGCCTTTCCCTCATTCACCCAGTGCGTCACTTTTTCATAGAAGGAGATCAGGTTCGTCAAGCAGGACCTGCCTTTCATAAACCCATGCTGACTGGGTCTGATCACCTGCTTGCCATGCAAGTGCTGCGTGATGACTCTCAAGAAGTTCTGCTCCATGAGCTTCCCTGGTACTGAGGTCAAACTGACAGGCCTGTAGTTTCCCAGGTCTGCCCTCCAGCCCTTCTTGTAGATGGGCGTCATGTTTGCTAGCTGCCAGTCAGCTGGGACCTCCCCCGATAGCCAGGACTGCTGATAAATGATGGCAAGCGGCTTGGCCAGCTCCTCTGCCAGTTCTCTCAGTATCCTCAGGTGGATCCCATCAGGCCCCATCAACTTGTGCACATCCAAGTGCCGTAGCAGGTCACCAACCAGTTCTTCGTGGATGGTGAGGGCCACATCCTGCTCCCCATCCCCTTCCACCAGCTCAGGGTACTGGGTATCCAGAGAACAACCGGTATTGCTGCTAAAGACTGAGGCGAAGAAGGCATTAAGCACCTCCGCCTTTTCCTCATCTCTTGTAACTAAGTTTCCCCCCACATCCAGTAAAGGATGGAGATTCTCCTTAGTCCTCCTTTTTGTGTTGATGTATTTATAAAAAGGTTTTTTGTTATCTTTAATGGCAGTAGCCAGATTGAGCTCCAGATGAGCTTTGGCCTTCCTAATCTTGTCCCTGCACAGCCTCGCAACATCCTCATAGTCCTCCCTAGTGGCCTGCCCAATTTTCCAAAGATTATAAACCCTCTTTTTTCTCCTTAGCTCAAGCCACAATTCTCTGTTGAGCCAGGCTGGTCTTCTTCCCCGCCAGCTCGTCTTTGGGCACGTGGGGACAGACTGTTCCTGCGCCATTAAGATTTCCCTTTTGAAGAGCGCCCAGCCTTCCTGGACCCCTCTGCCCTTCAGAACCGCCTCCCAAGGGACTCCACCAACCAGTGTCCTGAGCAGCTCAAAGTCAGCCCTCCGGAAGTCCAATACAGCGGTTTTACTGGTCCCCTTCCTGGCCTCGCCAAGAATAGTGAACTCCACCATTTCGTGGTCACTCTGCCCAAGACTGTTCCCGACAATCACATCCTCCACCAGTCCTTCTCTGTTTGTGAAGAGAAGGTCTAGCAGGGCACCACCCCTGGTAGGTTCACTAACCAGCTGCATCGGGAAGCTATCTTCCACACTCTCCAGAGACCTCCTAGACTGCTTTCTCTGGGCTGTGTTGTGCTTCTGGGATATGTCAGGGAAGTTGAAGTCCCCCATGAGTACAAGCACTGAAGATTTCGCAATTTCTGTCAGTTGCCTGTAGAACTCCCCATCCGTCTCCTCATCCTGGTTCGGCGGTCTATAGCAGACCCCCACCAGGACATTAGCCTTGTTGTCACTGCTGATCCTAACCCAAAGGGACTCGACTTTGTCATTCCCAGCCTCGAGTTCTACAACATCGAAAGACTCTCTGATATAGAGAGCCACACCGCCACCCCTTCTGTGCTGCCTGTCCCTTCTGAAGAGCTTATAGACAGGCATTGCAGCACTCCAGTCATGAGACTGGTCCCACCACGTCTCCGTGATGGCAACCAAGTCGTAGCCTGCCTGCTGCACGATGGCTTCCAGCTCCTCCTGTTTGTTACCCATGCTGCGTGCATTGGTGTAGATGCACTTCAGCTGGGCCATTACCTTATCCCCCGGCCTTGCTATTGTTCCCCCTGGCACAGCTCCAACAATTCTTGCTTCAGCCCCATCCCCCTTCTTACCTAGTTTAAAGCCCTCTCAATGAGCCCCGCCAGCTCCTGGCCCAGGATCCTTTTTCCCCTAAAAGATAGGGACCCGTCTGTGGCCATCAGGCTGGGTGCCATGTAAAGTGCCCCATGGTCGAAAAACCCAAGATTTCTGCGTTGTCACCAGCCCCTGAGCCACGTGTTTAACAGGTGGGCTTTCCATGTCCTCTCTGTACCCCTCCCTGTCACCGTAGGGATGGATGAAAACACCACCTGCACTCCCGCTCCATCCACTAACCGTCCCAGCCCCCTAAAGTCTCATTTGATAGCCTTCAGGCTTCTCTCTTCAATGTTGTCACTACCTGCCTGGACTATCAAAAGAGGATAATAATCAGAGGGGCGTACCAGGTTGGGAAGCTTTCTGGCAACATCCCTGACCCTCGCCCCAGGGAGGCAGCAGACTTCCCTATCGGTAGGGTCAGGCCAACAAATAGCGCCCTCTGTTCCCCTAAGAAGAGAGTCTCCCACAATAACCCTCCTGTCTTTCTTGATGGAGGCAGTCCTGAGATGTGGAGTCGACCTCCTCGCCCTAGGCATCCTCCTGGGAACACTTGCTACCTCTTCCTCAGCTACTGGTCTGTCAAGCTCCAGGGCCTCAAACCTGTTTCGTAAGGGCACCGGGGAAGGTGGGACCGGAAGGGGAGGGCATCGCCTGCGATGTCGAGCAGGGACCTGTTTCCATTCCTCCTCAACTCCCAGATCCCCTCCCTCTGCCCGACGGTGACAGGGCAGGGGGTCCACACCCGTTTGGGGTGTCTCACCTCGATACCTCTCCTTCAGGCCCTGTAGGGCTCCAGCAGTCTATCTCCCTCTCACACTCTCTGATATCCCTCAACCTCTCCACTTCCTCCTTGAGCTCTGCCACCATGCGGACCACGTCATCCACCTGCTCACACCTCACGCACGCAGTTTCTCTGCCTCCCACCGATGGCAGGAACAGGCTCAGGCACTGCCTGCATCCGGAGACCTGAACTGCTGCATTTTTTAACGGGTAGTCAGTCTGGGTGTGTAAGTCGGTCTGGGTGTGTTAAGAATCTGTGTAAATATATTATCTTCTATTATCAACATGGGGGATGATAAAGTGTTGTATTTTCATGTTTTTGTTTTAAAATTTCTGAAATAAGTTCCTAAAATTTCATTTGTCAAGGATCAAACTGTTGTAAGATGTGATAAATGCTATCTGAAAGTGAAATATTATGAGGTCTGTCCTGGTTTCGGTTAGGACAGAGTTAATTTTCCTCCTAGTAGATGGTAGGGTGCTATGTTTTGGATTAGGGTGAAATAATCAGCATGCTGATAACATGCTGATGTTTTAATTGTTGTAGAGCAGTGCTTACACCAAGAGAAGGAAATTTCAGTTTCTCACTCTCTTCTGCCATGGTGTTTAGCTGCCAGACAGGTTAAACCATAACAAGGTCATGGGTTATATCTAATCATCTTCAAATATAGTTTAGACATAAAGAATATAATCCAAAACTGAAATTTATTTTTCTAAGATGGAACTTTGCGGATAAATCTTAGTGAGAACGTATGTCAAGTGAAAGATATGATTACATGTCCAATCAGCAGATTGGACTGCAGGTTTTTGGCATTTTTTTGACTTATACCAGGTCTTTGAAGAGGATTTAGCCAGGCTTTCATTATAGTCTTTGTTAAATTCGTGTGTTGTAAGATTCCAGATACTTACCCTTCCATTTCCCTATTATTCTTTCTTACATAACATTTTTCTAAGATTTAATATTAGTGTTCCATCAATTAACAATAATGGACTGTAATTTACTGGAAACTCAGATTCATACAAACTGGAGAAGATAATGAATTTACCTCTAAGAAATTTGGCCATTGAAAAATTACGTCTTTTTTAAGTCTCTCCTTATGCCCTCCCTACAGAGAAAAATGAAAAACCTGGTAGAAATTCAGAAAACAATTGACTAGTTCAATGAATGATTGAATAAATTAGTGAAATCAGTCAGTCCTAGCAAGTGATGAATTTTCCATTTCTGTTAGAGCCAGATGTTGTTTTCAATTTTTAGCGGAATTTTTAAGGGAACAATTATTTACATAAACCAGTAGTCCTGTTTTTTTTAAATTTCAGTCTATGGCTTTAGACAGCTAAAGCACTTGTATAGTAACATTTTTAAAACTAAATTTAAGTCTCTAATATACCTATGAGAGACAATTTTTAACAATTTCCAATAGCTGGAATAAACTCCTTGTTATGCTGAAATATTACTTGGTTTTTGTTTTGTATTTTTTTAAGAAACTTTTTACACTTTTTCTTGAAAAACCTTGTCACTGTATGAAATTGCAATCATTCGCTTTCATTCGCCACTATTTTAGATTGAATGTCCTGCATTATATTGCTTTATTTTACTGAAATATGTTTCAGTAATGCTGTCTGATTTTTGTTCCCTTAAGACATTCATGAAAATGAGATGTGTAGCCCATAAAGCCAGATGGGTAGGAAAATTTAAAATAAATATAGTAACCCCTTCTGTACTTTCTTAGAATAATTGAAGTTGTATGCATGTTTTTTTAACTGTTTTCTGGGAAACAAATAAACGAAAAATCTGCAGTTATGTATAATTTGTATATAACAACAACAACAACAATAATAATAAACATTAAAAAAGTCAAACATTAAAATATTAATACCTAAGGATTCCTCAGAATGGGACCAATAGGGTCCTCCTACATACCATTTTGATTATAGTGGTGTTAACAATATTTTTTTTCCTCTCAGATTTTTTAAATAGGTTACAGAAATCAACAGGTCAATAAAGTTACAAAATGATCAAAACTTTAAGTCCATAAGTTTTTTGATTCATTAAACTAATATTTATGTCTCCTTAGATTTGGAATGGTATTAATCTTCAAAGTGCAAGTATACATGTACATTTTGAATTGGAAGACATTCTTGAATCATAGTTCAAATTAAATATAAACAACGCATGATCAACATTTAATGAAAGTCATGATTTCACTAATATAGCATACATTGGAATCTTCCTCCTCCTCAAGCTATCAGATATTGTCTGCTTTTTATTTGCATTTTGTATTTTATATCACAAAGACAACGTATTTAATGTTGAATAAGTATCTCAAAATATTAAAAAATACATTTTTTGTAAAATATGTTTTTTTTTTTTTTTTTTTAACAAGGTTCTAATTTAGAGCCTCAAATTCCAAATCATAATGTTGTCAATACTTTTCTTCTGTATTTTTTTAGAGATATTACAGTCATAAATCCGTAATATTTCAGTTAAAAACAAGTTTTGATAAGCTATTGCTTTGATACATAATTACATTGAAACTTTATATTTGATTCATGGATTTGAAGTTAGCTTTGTGATTTTTTTTTTTTCTGAATCCAGACCTGAATCAAGCATGAAAAAGCAAACAAAAGATATGATAAATATAGTCTATAACCTCTGTTTGAGATTGACATTTCACTGAATGTATCACAAAGCACATCAATTCAAAAAGGATATAAATTTTACTATGCAGAAAAGCTACATATTTTACACACAACACATTATTATTTTTCTCTATAATCACAATAATTTCTCCGTTCTTCTTGTCCCTTTCCCCTGTTTGCGAAGTTATCTCCTATAGGGATTAAGTACTTTTATGTAAATTTTCTATCAGAGTTCACAGACTGAAGACGTAGAATTAGTTTCCTTGAGGACTCCTTGTTCTCAATATAGTATTTTTCAAAACACATCTGAAATAACTGAACAAAACCAACAAAAATAAACACGCAGTGTTACCCTGAAGTATAAGAACCACATAGATCTATCATCAAAGTCCGTGTTTTAAGAATGAAAGAATCTTAAAGCATCTCCTAAGTATTGCACTGGGATAAAATTTACACAATAGTTTCATTTAGAAGCAGTTAAGGTTTTTTTTTTTCCTGTTGAAATACCTTCCTTTTACCACTTTTCAATTGCTGTCATTACAACAAAAAGCATTACGGAGCTGCAAACTGCACAGGAGCTCAGCCGTGAAGCCAGACTATTCTTTCTGTGTATGCATAAGAGTTTGTCCATAAGACCAAACTCCAATGTATACTCACAGATAATTTGGGTTCTCTTATTTTCAAATATATGTAACAGAATTATTTCTGATTTAAATTTGAGAAAAATACATTTAAAAACTGTTGTTTTGCATACACTCTTGTATCAAGTTTTCAGGATACCTTCAATTTAGCAATCTTTTCTTTCCACATTAATTCATGCAGAGTTTGATCATCCCAGTTCTTCCAATCATGAAGATTCACAGAAAAGTGTTAGGGCCTACATCATAAACGACCTTGATGACTGACACTTACCATGAAAGTGTCTTTCTCCTTTCATAGTGGGAAGGTGGTATGCTTGAGAAGTTGCTGAACATTTCCTACCTACCACATTATCAGATTCTTTAATACTCCATGGCTTTCTCTCATTTTGACACCACAGGTATTTGTCTGTATTCTCCTTGGATAAAAAAATCTCTTTCAGTGCATTCTGTTTCCAACGAGTATGATAGACTGTTCTCTGGTCTCAACCATCAATCACAAAGTCATCATTCATACCCAAATAATCATAACTGGATTCCCTGACACCGCCTTTTTCATATTTTACAGATTCTGCCTTCCATTTCTATTCCTTTTTGCCCATCACCCCACATGTAAATGAAAGGGATCTGATTACTCTTGGCTTCCCTTGCTTATGAAGAAGAGCAAGATTATTGCATAATCTTGAATAAGTGAATGAATAATTGCATGAATAATTGTATTATTGCTAATTTAAGAATCTTTAACTGTATTATAGGGTTATTGAAGTTCTTTTGAAGTTGTTACTAATATGTTAATTAGTTAATTAGTGATAACATCTTGTAACAGCTTTTGGGTATGAAAATCATAATCTCATTCATCCAGTTTCAGATCCTTAGGATAAAAATAGTTTTGAATGACTGCTTCAATAGATAGTATATGGAATTGAAATAATCATATCTATTTGGTTTCTAAAATACTAGGAGAAATTTAAACTCACACCTTCTAGAAACATTAGTGGAGGTTTCAGAATAACTTCAAATTTCTTGTCAACTAGAAACTAGAAACTGGAGGAGAATGAGAATGACAGCCGTTTAAAAATATATATATATAATAATTCTACTATTTTTCTTTATTATATTTTATTATTATTTATTTAAAGATGTCATACACTTACTAGCACTTTATGGCAGAAATAAAGGTAAAATCCAGTTCACCCACGAGTGCTTGCAATTACTTAAATCATTTGGACCCAAAAGTATTTCTCTCCTTTTTACTTTCCAGATAATCTTCCAACATAAAAACAAGTGAAGGAGGATCCCATAGATAGTGTTTTCTTTTCTCAGACAATCCTGCTTCTGCCTCTGAATACAACCAAACAAAAAATAAACTTTGTGGGAAATTTGTTTTGTGATACTATGAGATCATTTTATTCATTCAAAATAGGAATGAATAAAAGTGATGAAGGTAATATATAGTTCTCGCAGTGTCTTTCTCACTCTCAGTGTTGCCAGTCTTCTTAGGGACAACTTAACTCAACTAGTTTCACTTTTCATAATAACAGAACATCATTAGGAAGATACTAGTGGCTGTCAAATTGTTGATGAATTCTTACATGGTCATGGTTCTAGGTACCTGAGTATCTAAAGTGTATATAAATGTATTAGATTCTCTCCATTGAATCCTCAGTTTGGCAGTACCTTAGACTTCTTCTGCCTTTTGTAATGATTTGTCCAAGGCCCGGGCCAAGACTTTCTGATAATTCTATGGGATGGATAATATCACATTTTCTCCCTGTATCCCCTTCTCTAGGGGTCAGCAGCAAATCCCCAGCTCCTTGCTGTTCAGCTGCCTGAGTCCCACAAAACCAATGCCCAGCTCTAATATTGGCTAGTTAAGTAACCTCAGACTGCTTGATTCAGACCACTGAGAAGAGCTGTAAGACAGTCTTCAAAATGAGATGAAACAGGTAATAACTTCAGGCAGAGAGATAGGGTGGTTGAGAAAGATTATTAGTTGCTCACAAATTCAATACATAAAACACTAACAAAGAAAGATAACCAAAATCAGAAACAGCCATGTCATTCAGTTTTCAATATCATTATTGCTAGAGAGAACAGTGCTATTCAGAAACATTGAAGGTCCCTTCCAAGGAACTGTAGAGGCCTGTACTTCAACTCCTGACTAGCATTTGCCTAGCCAGCAAAGAGTCCTTGGATGCCTTGGTGCAGTGAGTACACTAACCCTTAGCTTAGTAGCTCATGATACCCTATCTCTCTTTGATGTATACTCATGGAAGGTATTGCTTTACACTTTTATGTGTTGTATATACAACTTGAAAAATCTTTTAACTTATGTCTTGTATAACATGTGCAAACTGCTCCCAAAGTGAGTCATATCAGTATAATTTTTAACAGTTTCTTGTTGACCTGTTCATGATCTCTACCTTTGTAGCATATTTAAAAGATTTTGTTCTTTTTCCTTCAATGCATGTAACAGTTAGAAATCAGTAAGGTCAGAAAACTCAGCAATATCATGTCAATGTTCAACTTATCTCTATAGATGCTATGATATACATAAACATAGAAGACTTCATTGTTCAACATGCATATCATTTGCTCTAGGAGGTACAGTGCCTCTTCTATGATTTTCTTTGAGAATTAGACAGATAAAACTCAAACCAGTCAATCCAGAAAAGACAATGGAATTAAGTTATCAACATAGGTGCTAAGATTTTTCTGACTCTGTGGATGTGATACCATCCTCATGGCAGTGGTCTGCTTTAATGGTATATATGTTACCTTTTCCGCTAGGATAATGAAATTGAAGGCATTGAAATACATGGTGATTATTGCTCATGGAAGTTTCTAATCTCTCAGACTTCAACTTCAGTTTCTAAAAGTATACAGTAATTATCTGCAAATGAAAAGTAAGCAGTCCATTATATGAACAGATGGACAGTTTCATGGCCTAATGAAGATAAAATGTATTGGTTTTAATTATGAACAAAGAGGCGCAAATTGCAAGGCAAAATAAAATCAAAAATTGTGTTAAGTCATTTTCCTGACACCACCCCTCCCCCCCCCAAAAAGGACATTAACATAAACAGATTAAGTTAAATTCAAGCATGTTAAATGTTTGAGTCTTGGAGACAAAATAAATCACTTCCTTAATTAGTAAGCTTTTTCATATTCAAAATAGATTACCATGTTGGAAATATGAGTAATTATTATATCTTCCTAAATGTTGTTAAGATGTTACTGTGCATCTGTCACAATTTGACAGGGGAGGGGAGCTACCTGGCCCACAGATATGTAGAAATCATAACACTGATTATGATCAGGATTCCATGATACACAAGGACATTGGAAGCTTTGTTCACTAAAGATTTCTATTTATTACAAATCAACACAAATCACCACTAGAATACCATGACTCGTGAGGTCCCACCTGGAGTACTGCATCCAGGTTTGGAGTGAACAACAGCTACGTGTGTTGAGGCCCTGCTTCAAGGACGTAGTCTAACATCATTTATTGTTGGTGGGAAGTAGAGAGAAATTACTTTCCTCTGTGCTTCCGTACGGCCTTTACTTATTTTTTCTTTCTTTCTTTTCCCTATTCCTCTTTCCCTTTTCCCTTTAGTTAAATTATTTAAATGATAATAAAAAAATTCACAGAATTTCACAGAATTTCACAGAATTTCTAGGTTGGAAGAGACCTCAAGATCATCGAGTCCAACCTCTGACCTAACGCTAACAGCCCCCACTAAACCATATCCCTAAGCTCTACATCTAAACGTCTTTTGAAGACTTCCAGGGATGGTGACTCCACCACCTCCCTGGGCAGCCCGTTCCAGTGCCTCACAACCCTTTCAGTAAAGAAATTCTTCCTAACATCTAACCTAAAACTCCCCTGGCGTAACTTTAGCCCATTCCCCCTCGTCCTGTCACCAGGCACATGGGAGAACAGGCCAACCCCCACCTCTCTACAGCCTCCTTTAATGTACTTATACATAGCAATAAGGTCACCCCTGAGCCTCCTCTTCTCTAGGCTGAACAAGCCCAGCTCCTTCAGCCGCTCCTCATAGGACTTGCTCTCCAGGCCCCTCACCAGCTTCGTCGCCCTTCTTTGGACCCGCTCAAGCACCTCGATGTCCTTCTTGTAGCGAGGGGCCCAAAACTGAACACAGTACTCGAGGTGCGGCCTCACCAGAGCCGAGTACAGGGGGACGATCACCTCCCTAGCCCTGCTGGTCACAGTGTTTCTGATACAAGCCAGGATGCCGTTGGCCTTCTTGGCCACCTGAGCACACTGCTGGCTCATATTCAGCTGACTGTCCACCATCACTCCCAGGTCCTTCTCTGCCTGGCAGCTCTCCAACCATTCCTCTCCCAGCCTGTAGTTCTGCTTGGGGTTATTGCGCCCCAGGTGCAGGACCCAGCACTTGGCCTTGTTGAACTTCATGCAGTTGACCTCAGCCCGCTGGTGCAGCCTATCCAGATCCTCCTGCAGAGCCTTCCTACCCTCAAGCAGATTGACACACGCACCTAGCTTGGTGTCATCTGCAAACTTACTGAGGGTGCACTCAATGCCATCATCCAGATCATTGATGAAGATGTTAAAGAGGACCGGCCCCAGCACCGAGCCCTGGGGGACGCCACTAGTGACTGGCCTCCAACTGGACTTGGCTCCATTCACCACAACTCTTTGGGCCCGGCTATCCAGCCAGTTTCTAACCCAACGAAGCGTGCGCCAGTCCAAGCCAAGAGCAGCCAGTTTCTTGAGGAGAATGCTGTGGGAAACGGCATCAAAAGCCTTGCTGAAGTCAAGGTAGACCACATCCACAGCCTTTCCCTCATCCACCCAGCGCGTCACTTTGTCGTAGAAGGAGATCAGGTTCGTCAAGCAGGACCTGCCTTCCATAAACCCATGCTGGCTGGGCCTGATCGCCTGCTTGCCCTTCAAGTGCCGCATGATGACTCCCAAGAGGATCTGCTCCATGAGCTTCCCTGGTACTGAGGTCAAACTGACCGTCCTGTAGTTCCCCGGGTCTGCCCTCCGGCCCTTCTTGTAGATGGGCGTCACATTTGCTAGTCGCCAGTCAGCTGGGACCTCCCCCGATAGCCAGGACTGCTGATAAATGATGGATAGGGGCTTGGCCAGCTCCTCTGCCAGTTCTCTCAGTACCCTCGGGTGGATCCCATCCGGCCTCATCGATTTGTGCACATCCAAGTGCCGTAGCAGGTCACCAACCAGTTCTTCGTGGATGGTGAGGGCCACATCCTGCTCCCCATCCCCTTCCACCAGTTCTGGGTACTGGGTATCCAGAGAGCAACCGGTTTTGCCGCTAAAGACTGAGGCAAAGAAGGCATTAAGCACCTCCGCCTTTTCCTCATCTCTTGTAACTAAGTTTCCCCCCACATCCAGTAAAGGATGGAGATTCTCCCTACTCCTCCTTTTGGTGTTGATGTATTTATAAAAGCGTTTTTTGTTATCTTTAACAGCAGTAGCCAGATTGAGCTCCAGATGAGCTTTGGCCTTCCTAATCTTGTCCCTGCACAGCCTCGCTACATCCTTATAGTCCTCCTTAGTGGCCTGCCCAATTTTCCAAAGATTATAAACCCTCTTTTTTCTCCTTAGCTCAAGCCACAATTCTCTGTTGAGCCAGGCTGGTCTTCTTCCCCGCTGGCTCATCTTTGGGCGCATGGGAATAGACCGCTCCTGCGCCATTAGGATTTGCCTCTTAAAGAGCGCCCAGCCTTTCTGGACCCCTCTGCCCTTCAGAACCGCCTCCCATGGGACTCCACCAACCAGTGTCCTGAGCAGCCCAATGTCAGCCCTCCGGAAGTCCAATACAGTGGTTTTACTGGTTCCCTTCCTGGCCCCGCCAAGAATAGTGAACTCCACCATTTCGTGGTCACTCTGCCCAAGACTGTTCCCGACAATCACATCCTCCACCAGTCCTTCTCTGTTTGTGAAGAGAAGGTCTAGCAGGGCACCACCCCTGGTAGGTTCACTAACCAGCTGCGTCAGGAAGCTATCTTCCACGCTCTCCAGAAACCTCCTAGACTGCTTCCTCTGGGCTGTGTTGTGCTTCCAGGATATGTCAGGGAAGTTGAAGTCCCCCACGAGTACAAGCGCCGACGATTTCGCAACTTCTGTCAGCTGCCTGTAGAACTCCTCATCCGTCTCCTCATCCTGGTTCGGCGGTCTATAGCAGACCCCGACCAGGACACTAGCCTTGTTGTCCCTGCCGATCCTAACCCAAAGGGACTCGATCTTGTCATTCCTAGCCTCGAGTTCTACAACATCGAAAGACTCTCTAATATAGAGAGCCACACCGCCACCCCTTCTGTGCTGCCTGTCCCTTCTGAAGAGCCTATAGCCAGGCATCGCAGCACTCCAGTCGTGGGACTGGTCCCACCACGTTTCCGTGATGGCAACCAAGTCGTAGCCTGCCCACTGCACGATGGCTTCCAGCTCCTCCTGTTTGTTACCCATGCTGCGTGCATTGGTGTAGATGCACTTCAGCTGGGCCATTGCCTTATCCTCCGGCCTTGCCATTGCTCCCCCTGGCACAGCCCCAACAGTCCTTGCTTCAACCCCATCCCCCTTCTTACCTAGTTTAAAACCCTATCAATGAGCCCCGCCAGCTCCTGGCCCAGGATCCTTTTTCCCCTAGAGGATAGGGACCCGTCTACAGCCATCAGGCCAGGTGCCGAGTAAACTGCCCCATGGTCGAAAAACCCAAAATTTCTGTGTAGGCACCAGCCCCGGAGCCACGTGTTTAACAAGTGGGCTTTCCTTGTCCTCTCCGTACCCCTCCCTGTCAACGTAGGGATGGACGAAAATACTACCTGCACTCCTGCTCCGTCCACTAACCGTCCCAGCCCCCTAAAGTCTCTTTTGATAGCCTTCAGGCTTCTGTCTTCAATGTCATCACTGCCCGCCTGGACTATCAGGAGAGGATAATAGTCTGAGGGGCGTACCAGGCTGGGGAGCTTCCTGGCAACGTCCCTGACCCTGGCCCCAGGGAGGCAGCAGACTTCCCTACGGGTAGGGTCAGGCCGACAAATAGGGCCCTCCGTCCCCCTAAGGATAGAGTCTCCCACGACAATCACCCTTCTTTCTTTCTTGGTGGAGGCAGTCCTGATGCGTGGAGTCGACCTCCTCGCCCTAGGCATCCTCCTGGGAACACTTGCTACCTCTTCCTCAGTTGCTGTTGATCTCTCATTCTCCAGGGCCTCAAACCTGTTTTGTAAGGGCACCTGGGAAGGTGGGGCCGGAAGGGGAGGGCATCGCCTGCCATGTCGCGCAGGGACCTGTCTCCACTCCTCCTCAACTCCCAGATCCCCTCCGTCTGTCCGACGGCGACAGGGCAGGGGGTCCACCCCCGTTTGGGGTGTCTCACCCCGGTACCTCTCCTTGAGGCCCTGCAGGGAGTTGCTCCAGAAGTCTATCTCCCGCTCACATTCCCTGATGGCCCTCAGCCTCTCCACCTCCTCCTTGAGCTCCGCCACCATGCGGATCAGGTCATCCACTTGCTCACATCTCACGCACGCAGCGTCTCTGCCTCCCGCCGACAGTAGCAGCAGGCTCTGACACTCCCTGCATCCAGTCACCTGAACCGCTGCATTCTTTAGCGGGTACTCGGTCTGGGTGTGTACCGACCTCCTGCAGAGCGCTCCGTGCCTGGTGGAGACCATTATCACCTAGCTAGAGACCGTCGTTAACAGGCGTTCTTGTGGGCGGGGGTAGCTCTCCGCCCTTCCTGCTCGCCCTGCCTGCGCGAACTGCCGCGCTAACTGCCGCGCCACTCCCTTCTGACGCGCCACTCCCTGTTTGCCCGTCCTGGTCGCCGCGCTCCTGGTCGCTCGCGCTCCCTAGGGGCTGCTTTTGAACGGCCGGGCAGGGGGCGCTGCTGGCCCCGCCTTCGCCTCGTCAGCCTCCCTCACGAGGGCTGCCGGCTCCTGGCGGCTCCCTGAAGTCGGCTCGATGCCGGAAAGTTAGCCCTGCCTGGCCCGATCCCCCGCTCCGCTGCAGAACGCGTCTGCCCCGGAGCCGATCGCCTCGGCAAATGGCCTTAATACTTTTTTTTCCTTTAATTATTTTTTCCTTATTTCAACCCATGAGTTGTTTCTTTCTTTTTCTTCTTACCCTCTCCTTTTGAGGAGGGGGAGTTAGAGAGTGGTTGTGGTGAAGTTCAGCTGCCTAGCAAGGTAAAACCACCACAGAAGGCTCTGAGGAGACCTCATTGTGACCTTTCAATACTTAAAAGAGTCTAATAAAAAAGATGAAGAAAGACTCTTTATTCAGGTTAATAATGATAGGTGTCCTGGTTTTGGCTAGGTGGCATGTGTTTTGGGGGATTTAGGATGAGAAGAGTATTGATAACACACATGTTTTAATGCTGCAGAGCAATGTTTACACTAAGCCAAGGATTTTTTCAGCTTCTCACTCTGTCCTGCCAGAGGGCAGGCTGGGGTTGCAGCAAGAGCTGGGAGGGGACAGACCCAGGACAGTGGACCCAAACTGGCTAAAGGGGTATTCCATACCACCTGACATCATGCTGAACAATTAATATGGGAGGGCTTTCTGGGGTAGGGGGTACCAGCTGCTTAGGGATAGACTAGGAAGCAGTCAGCAGGTGGTGAGCAATTAATTACATTGTGCATCACTTGTTTTGTACACATCAGTATCAGCAGTCCTGGCTATTGGGGGAGGTCCCAGTTGACTGGGTGCTAGAAAATGTGACACCCATCTACAAGAAGGGCCGGAAGGTAGACTCAGGAAACTATAGGCCTGTTAGTTTGACCTCAGTGCCAGGGAAGCTATGGAGCAGATTATTTTGAGTGTCATCTCGCAGTGCTTGCAGGGCAATTGAGCGATCTGGCCCAGTCAGCATGCGTTTATGAAGGGCAGGTCCTGCTTGATAAACCTGATCTCCTTCTATGACAAAGTGACACTCTTGGTGGATGAGGGAAAGTCTACCTTGACTTCAGCAAGGCTTTTGACACCGTTTCCCACAGCATTCTCCTCAAGAAACTGGCTGCTCTTGGCTTGGACTGGTATATACGTACACTTCATTGAAACTGGCTAGGTAGCCAGGCCCAATGAGTCATACTGAATGGAACTAAATCCAGTAGGAGACCGGTCACTAGTGTCATCCCCCAGGGCTCAGTACTGGGGCCAGTCCTCTTTAATATCTTTATCGATGATCTGGATGAGGGGATTGAGTGCTCCCTCGGTAAGTTTGCAGAAGACACCAAGTTAGGTGCATGTGTCACTTTGCTAGAGGGTAGGAAGGCTCTGCAGTAGGATCTGGAGAGGCTGGACCAATGGGCTGAGGCCAACTGTATGAAGTTCAACAAGGCCAAGTACTCAGGTGGCCAAGAAGGCCAGCAGCATCCTGGCTTGTATCAGAAACACTGTGACCAGCAGGGCTAGGGAGGTGATCGTCCCCCTGTACTCGGCTCTGGTGAGGCCGCACCTCGAGTACTGTGTTCAGTTTTGGGCCCCTCACTACAAGAAGGACATCGTGCTCGAGTGAGTCCAGAGAAGGGCAATGAAGCTGGTGAGGGATCTAGAGAGCAAGTCTTATGAGGTGCTGCTGAGGGAGCTGGGATTCTTCAGCCTGGAAAAGAGGAGACTTAGGTGCAACTTTATCACACTCTATAGATACCTTAAAGGAGGCTGTAGCGAGGTGGGGATTGGTCTATTCTCCCACATGCCTAGTGACAAGATAAGGGGGAATGGGCTAAAGGGAGGTTTAGGTTGGATATTAGGAAGAATTTCTTTACTGAAAGGGTTGTTAGGCATTGGAATAGGCTGCCAAGGGAAATCGTGGAGTCACCGTCCCTGGAGGTCTTTAAAAGACGTTTAGATGTAGAGCTTAGTGATATGGTTTAGTGGAGGACTGGTTAGTGTTAGGTCAGAGGTTGGACTAGGTGATCTTGAAGGTCTCTTCCAACCTAAGTGATTCTGTGATTCTGTGATTCTGTGATTCTTAGTAGTACTATTATCATTGTTATTATTTTCCTTTTTTTTTTTTCTATCCTAATAAACTGCCTCTATCTCAATCCACAATGTGTTTTTTGTTTGTTTGTTTGTTTGTTTTAATTTTGATTCTCTTCCCCATCCCACAGTTTGGGGCTGAGTGGTGTTTAGCTGCTGGCCAAGTTAAACCACTACAGTCTTTTTGCTGCTCAACATGGGGCCTGAAGGGTTGGATAAGAACAGATCTGACCAGAGCACGTTAAAATAAAATTGTTATAATCATTAGACCAGTTTAATTGTTGCTAATCACAATGTTGTTTTTTCTGTTGCTGTTTTTTTTTTTTTTGTTTGTTTGTTTGTTTGTTTTTTTGCTTGTTTTGTTTTGTTTTGCTCTCAGGACTGCTGTACCTGTTTTATGAATGGAAATGACAAAGCAATTGGAAAAGGACCAAAAGGATACTAGTGGGCTTTTGACACAGCTCCCTTAGAGAAAGAGGACATTAAACAAATGTCTACCTTGCCTGGTCTCTTGGAGGACCCTTCTGCTTTGGGACTGCTGAGGGTCAAAGACCAGCAGGTGCCAATCACTATCACAGCCATGCATGGGATGCAATATCGCACCAACCAAGACTCCCTTATTCCCATCCATAAGCTAATTCATCAACTGGAGAGCCAAGGAGTGACCAGCAAGACTCACTCACCCTTTAATAGTCCAATATGGCCATCACAAAAATCTAATGGTGAGTGAAGGCTAACAGTGGACTATCATGGCCTGAATGATGTCACTCCACCTCTGAGTGCTGCAGTGCCAGACATGCTGAAACTCCAATATGAATAGAAATCAAAGGCAGCCAAGTGATATGCCACAATGCAAGTGATACCACTAATGCATTTTTCTCCGCCCTTTTAGCAACACAGTGCAGGCCACAATTTGCTTCTACTTGGAGGGGTGTTCAATAAACCTGGAATCGACTGCGCTAGGGATGGAAACAGCCCTTCCAATTGCCGTAGACTGATCCAGTCTGCACTGCAACTGGGGGAAGCTCCTGAAAACTTGCAGTACGTTGATGACATCATTGTGTGGGGTGACACAGCAGAGGAAGTTTTTGAGAAAGAAAATAATACAAATCCTTCAGAACACTGGTTTTGCTATAAAACAAAATAAAGTCAAAGGGCCTGCACAAGAGATCAAATTTTTAGGAATAAAATAGCAAGACAGATGTCATCAAATCCCAATGGATGTGATCAACAGAATAACAGCTAAGTCTCCAACAACTAGAAAAAAGGAACTCATACATGGAAGGGAAGGGAAACGAAGGGAAGGGAAATGAGGGGAAACGAAGGGAAGGGAAGGGAAGGGAAGGGAAGGGAAGGGAAGGGAAGGGAAGGGAAGGGAAGGGAAGGGAAGGGAAGGGAAGGGAAGGGAAGGGAAGGGAAGGGAAGGGAAGGGAAGGGAAGGGAAGGGAAGGGAAGGGAAGGGAAGGGAAGGGAAGGGAAGGGAAGGGAAGGGAAGGGAAGGGAATCAATTTTTAAGATTAAAAATATTTAAATATTCAAAATATTTACATTTTCTTTGAACAGAACATATTATTTTCACTTTTATAATAAACATGACTTTCTATTTTATTGGAAAGGAATTATTCTTTTGTTAAAAACTACCTTCTTAATTTCATTTCACAATATACTTTCCACAAGAAAAAAAAATCAATTGGGATTCAAAATCCAAACTGTTTTCAATATGTCATACTTTTACATGAAATTGCTATTAGAATTTGAAGTTTATTAAGCTCCAAATAAAAATGAGATAAATATTTAAAAAATACAACTTGGATATTAAAAATCTTTTAAAAACTGAGCAACATTACCTGTGAATTCTCTCATAATTACAGAAAAACTATTAACTAATTTCCAGCTACACACAAAAACTTGGATAACAGGAACGTAGACACTAGATGGGATGGTTTTATACTTTGGGGTATCTAGACACAGAATAATAACATGTATCTCACTATGTATATAAAGCAATGAAAAAGTCCACATTCATTACTGGTCTTAAGCTGTATGCATAAAACAATCATACTGACTACATAAAACAAACATACTCACTACCCCAATTTAAATACATAACGATGGTTTAAAAGCAGAAAATTTAAAATAATAATAATAACAATAACACTAATAATAATTCATGTAAAATAATATTACCAGTGCTGATATTTTTTATCCTTCACATTGTATCTCCTGACAACAGGACAGATTGTACACTTATGTTTAAAAATTCTTGAAGCAAGGTCTAGAATTTCCTACTTCACATGGTACCTAACACTTTGCCTTTGCCCAGGGTTAATAATTTTAAACCTTACTTAAACTTACTAATTTTTACTTTAAAGTGCTAACAATTCATATTTTTCGAATCTTGAAGTGAAACAAAGGAAAAGTTTTTTTCAAATTAATTTCTCATATGAAGTAAAAACTTCTTTTAGGAAGAGTACCTTATTAGACCTTTAAAAAGAAAATAATAATAATAATTTCCCAGAAAATGGAAAGGAAAAGGGATTCAGACCTGATCTTATAGTAATATAATATTTTAATTTTAACTAACCACTCATTAGTATACATATGTAATGACAGCTGTATGATAGTCTAGGAACTGATATGCTAATAAAAACACTATAAAATTATTAAGAAATAGAAACCACAGTTAAAATAAATAATTACAAATTAGATCATATATTCCAAATGTTTAAATTACTGTTAAGAATTGAAAGAGAATGGCAGTGAAGACAAATCTATGCTAAGGGAGGGGGCAGAGGAGATTTATTATTTTTATGACTGATATGAAATGGATGGTACCCCTCCCCCCCCCAAAAAAAATAAAATATTGTAACTGTTGAATTAATAATGCAGAAAGCATTAACAAAACAGTGCCTAAGGGGAGCTACAAGAAGTGATTTTTTTTATCAGTCTGCTGAATAAGAAAATATAAGAATGTGATCAAAAATATGTAAAGATATACATGAAAGTGCTTCTCACTAGCAAGAAAGAGACAAACCTCTCATTTTGGTGATCCCATCCTTTTTATAAGTTTTTTATTGTAATAAGCTGCAATTTTTTTCCATTGCAACCTGTAAAAATATTCCAGAAGCCTGACTCCAATGCTTTCGCTTCATGTGATGTTTTTGTTTGTTTGTTTGTTTTGGATTTTTTGGTTTTTGTTTGTTTGCTTGTTTTTTAAATCATGCAGTAATACTTTTCTTCTGTGCTTTAATACTAATAAAAACAACTACCACTACCACAGAAGAAGTAAGTAGGACTGTTTAAAATCAGTCCCGTGCTTTAGAACTTTGTAAAACTGGGGACTCAACACTCTTCAGAGACCATTGCTTACTGACTGAGTGTGTACATGTGGATGTACACCTAAAACAACTGCAGGAAAATGAAAATGTTGGTTGCATTGCTCTTCTTTGCAGGGACATGATGATGGGAAAAGGGAAAAAAGATGAAGATGGAAATAACTGAAAAGATCTAGATAAAATAACTAAAAAGTAAGAGAGGATACACTGTATGAAAAAAAAAAAAAAAAAAAGAAACAAATAAATTAAAGACAGGACATGGGAATGGGAGCAGAAAATATAAGGGTCACATGTACATGTAGATCCAGCTTTACTTGTTATTTCATACAGGAGATCCTAGCTGGATCATTTCAACATTACCATTCAGTTGGTAAATATAATTAAATAAAATAAATGGATGAAGGTTGTTACAGTATTTTCAGTCAAACTGATTATAATGCAGTGGCAATTGACCACAGGCTATGAGGAATAAAAAGTATTTAATGTTCATGAAATTCCAGGAGTTCTGAAGACCGTAGCAATTACAGGTCTGTCAGTCTCACATCAGTGACTGGTAAAATTATGGAGAAGATAATCCTTGAAGTTATTGAAGCACAGATGGCGGACAATACTGTCATTGGTCCCAGCCAACATGGGTTCATGAGGAGTAGATCCTGCCTAACAAATCTGATTTCCTTTTATGATAAGATCACCCATCTAGTCGATCATGGGAAACCAGATGATGTGATCTTTTTGGACTTCAGCAAAGCTTTTGACACAGCTTCCCATAGGATCCTACTGGACAAAATGTCCAGCATAGAGCTAAAAAAAACATCATATGATGGGTGAGTAATTGGCTGATGGGCAGGGCTCAAAGGGTTGTGGTTATTGGGGCCACAACTGGCTGGCAGATGGTTACTAGTGGGGTCCCCCAAGGCTCCATTTTAGAGCCACTCCTCTTCAATGTTTTTTAAAATGATTTGGATGTAGGACTAGAAGGTGTTTTGAGCAAATTTGCTGATGACACCAAACTTAGAGGAGCTGTAGACTTGGCTGAGGGTGGAAAGGTCTTGCAGAGAGATCTGGACAGGTTGGAGAGATGGGTAATCACCAACTGCATGAAGCTTAACAAGAGCAAGTGCCAGGTCCTGCACCTGGGGCGGGGCAACCCTGTCTATATGTACAGACTGGGTGATGAGATGCTGGAGAGCAGCCTCACAGAGAGGGATATGTGGGTTGTGATTGACAGCAAGTTGAGCATGAGCCACCAGTGTGCCCTGGCAGCCAGGAGGGTCAACCGTATCCTGGGGTGTGTCAAGCACGGCATCACCAGGAAGTGATTGTCCCACTCTACTCTGTGCTGGTGCAGCTTCACCTTGAGTTCTGTGTGTTAAGTTCTGGGCACCACAGTACAAAAAGGATGTAAAAGTATTGGAGAGTGTTCAGAAGAGGGTGACGAAGATGGTGAAGAGCCTAGAGGGGAAGACAGATGAGGAGGGGCTGAGGTCACTTGGCCTGTTCAGCCTGAAGAATAGGAGGCTGAGGGGGGACCTCATTGGAGTCTACAGATTCCTCGTGAGAGGGAGGAATTCTATTTCCTTAATCACAGTGATAGCACATGTGGGAATAGTGTCAAGCTGAGTCAGGGGAGGTTTAGGCTAGACATCAGGCAGAGGTTCTTCACTGAGAGGGTGGTTGCACACTGGAATAGGCTCCCCAGGGAAGTAGTCACTACACCAAGCCTGACGGAATTTAAGAAACATTTGGACTGTGCACTTAGTCACATGGTGTAAAAATTTCTGTAGACCTGTGGGGTGCCAAGATTTGGACTCGACAATCCTTATTGGTCCCTTCCAACTTGGGATATTCTATGATTCTGTGATTCCATCTAAATATGAGAAAACATTTCTTTACTGTGAAGGTGACAGAGCATTACAGAAGGTCTGCTTCTCTGCAGATGTTCAAAACTTGCCTCAACCATTCTATAATTCTGTAATATGCCAAAGTATTCATATATACAATTTTATTCATGTACTACTTATTTACACATAAAATTCTTCAGCCTTAGTGGATTTCCTGATAGGAATAAAGATTATTCATATCAGAAGGAAGCTGGCAATGCAAAGAACAACTATGATTACAATGACAGATGTCTTATGGCATATTTTATGACAACATAAATATATTTATGTGCCATCCACAGTTTCTCCAGGCAACTTGTTCCTGTGCCTCACTAAGTGACGAATTTCTTCCTAATATCTAATCTAAATCTACCCTTTTCTAGTTTAAAACCACTACTCCTTGTCCTATCACTACATGAACACAAAACTATGAGAAAGGATGCCTCTTAGCATGTGACTGCTACTAAATCCTGTAAGGGAGTGAGATGTATCTCCTTATTCTACCTTTGAATTTAGGTTTGCTTTCACACTTTTTGATACATTTTCTTCTCAGAAAGAGTAGTAAGACATTGGAACAGGTTACCCAGGGTGGAGGTGGTGGAGTCACCATTGCTGGGGGTATTCAAGGAAGGGTTGGACATGGTGCTCAGGGACATGCTTTAGTGGGTGATATTGGTGGTAAGAGGATGGTTGGACAAGATGATCTTGGAGGTATTTTCTAACCTTAATAATTCTATGATTATGATTTCTGGTGCCCAAACCCCTGGGAATTTTTGAAATGTTTTGCTTCTTAAGCCCTTGCAAGGTAGCACTTCACAAGAATATATGTCAGAAGAACTTCCTACCTCTTATTTAATTTGCACTGCTGGACTGCCCATTGCTTGTTCTCTGCTATTCCAATTGTGAATTCAAGTCCACATTCATGACATTGATTTATTTTCTTTCCTTATTGAATTTCTTTCTCTGTTGCTGCATTGGTCTGTGCTCCTTCTGCCTTCATTTTTTTTTTGTTATGTGTTGTTAATAACAGCACATGCTGTGATTGTCAGGCAGCTGAATTTTTCAAGGTTCAGATCAGCTTGAATTTTCTCTGTGCAAATTCATCTCATACAACAGAGCAAACCACATCCTAAGAAAATCTGGTTTTTGAAACTAATTTTTGCTCCCCATTCTCACCTTAAGTAAAAATGAATATCATATTCTACTTAGATCCTGCTCATTCATTTCCTGTAGCTCTCCATGAATCTAGATTTTGTTTCACCAATGCATTTAATGTTTGAAAAAATTACCAGAAAAAAAAAAAAACAACAAAAAAAAACAGTAAATGCACTGAAATCTGTTGTCACCAATGACAGACAGAAGTCAGTTCTGAAATATGATTATAAGAAATCTTAAAAAAAAAATAAAAATCCCTCTAATCCACAGAAAATAAAATCATGACAATAGCTGGAGAGTGAGGGCATTAAATACTTAAATAGAATTATCTAATCTTAAAGCTTTAAATTATTTCTTACCTGAATAGAATTGGTCTGAAAATAAAACATATGAATAAAAGACTGGGGAGAACTGTGATTCAGTTTGTGAAGGTGTTGATACATAGAAATGTATTTTCCTTCTGATCAGCAATGGAGAGCAAGCCTTTGGTGTGCAGGGAACAGAAGTGGTGGTAGCACAATGAGCACAATGATGGGGTGTCCCCAGGGCTTATGGGCAGTGGACTGTGTGTCAGCCTGACAAAACCTTTGCTGAGGAGCCAGGCAGAGAGCCTGGCAATGGTGAGCAACGGTGAACAATGGTGGAAGATTTTAAAATTTGCCTGGTAGGCAGTCAGATTCTAGTTCTGCCGGGCTTGGTGTAGTTTAATTCTAGCAAAATTGAAGAGTTTGAAGGAAAACATATTTATATATTAGAGTAACTGATTTTCTTTGACAGTATATCATTACACGGAATGATTTTTTTAGCATCAAAAATTCTGTGGTGTGTTTGTTTAATTTTGTTCTATTTTGTTTTACTTTATTTTAAATACACTGTACTGGGTGTAGGTAGCAAGATTTTTGATGTGTGGGGGCTGCAGGTACAGCCTATTTGGTCACAGGCTCCAAGAGACCCACCACAGAACACAGCTGAAGCCATCATCAAAGTTTTAGCGCTTCTGTAAAAACATACTCAAGACAGAGCAGAAAACACAAGAGAGAGGAGCAGGGAATAAAGAAAGAGTAAGAAACAACAGAAATAACACCAAGATCAGAGAAGAAGATTCTCAATATGCTGGAGCAGAGGGCCTCCTTTCAGAGGACCCATGCCTGAGCAGATGGATATTCCTGACAGAAGCTACAGGCTCTGCAGGAGCACCTGACAGAGCAGAAGAAGTGGGAGAAGGAAGGAACATCAGAGAGGAATCTATATGTGTTGACTATAACTTCCTACCATGCTGTTTATTGCGTGGATGAAGGGACTTAGGGAGACCTACAGCAGTAGCAAGTGGGGAGAGGAAGAGCATGGAGTGAAGGAGTGAGGTTGAGCTTGGGAAAGCAGGTAGGAAAGGTGTTTTACCTGTGTCTTTTTTATTATTTTATTTTTTTTCTTCTGCATAACTAAGGCAGTTATTTCATACTTATATACATACACATACATACATATTTATATATATAAATATGTCTATAAATTACCTTTCCTCAAGTCTAGTCTATTTTGTCCATAATGGTAGTTGGTAAGTGATCTCCCCATCTTTATCTCAGCCCATGTGCTTTCTCGTTTCTGTTCCTTCTGTTCTCTTCTTCTGTCCTGCCAGGGTTGGGGATTAGGAAAAAGAAGGGTGAGTGAGCAACCGGATGAGAGTTTAGCTGTTGGGTCCAACCAAAGACATAAAAATGTTGTGTATAACTCATTCAGTTTTAATTTTGAAAATAAATAACTTGGAGAAAATATGTGCCATTCATTAACAGATTTTATGGCCAAAAAAAACCAGCATGACCAGCTATCTCAGACACATGCTAAGTGCAAGCCTCAGGACTGCCCTTCTTCCATTCCTGTTTGAAGAAAGCAAAAAGTCCCAGTGTTAAAAGAAATCCAATTGAAGAAAATCCACCACAAATTTTCTTCCATTTTTCAGAGATTAATTAGCATCAAATGTAAGGTTTATTCTAAATCATAAAATTATCATTTTGTATCTCTTTTCCTGATACCTTACTGTTTCTGGTATGTTATTTCCATTTTCAGCATACAACTTTTCTTTTTGAGTATTTTTTGTCACTTATTTACATTTTTGGATCTTCTACTAGATGTTTCTTGTCTAAATCTTCACCCTATAGTGCTTTCTATCTGTTATAGTTATGTGCAGTCTGGATTTCATGAGCATGGACCCTGGAGTGCAATGCCATAATACACCCACAGTATGTGTTCATGTCATGGTATCTTTCAGGGTTATGGAAAAACTAAAGCAGTGTGTAGCTGTTTTTATCTCCCTTGTGGAGAAGTACTACACTGAGAAGAAGTTATCAGTAATCCTTATTATTATATCTGACACTCTGTGAACACAAACAAATCACCATATAGTCTTAGAGCATAAAGATTTGCAATTATTTTTAGCTGTCAGCTTCACATTCTTAATAAATGTTGTTTCATGTGTTTGGTATTTCTCAATATGATGAAGACTTTAACTAAAATTATTTAAAACAGACTAAAAGTTTAAAAGCAATAAGCATAGAAAGAAGATTGTATGAACAACTAAAAGAAAATGATTTAATACTTGAGTGATTGAGCAATGCAATTAAACATAATTATAGCTTTTATTATTTTATTTAGTGATAAATTACCTATGGGATAAAAGTAAACATAGGTAGTTTTAGACATAATATTATCTTTCAGGAACATTGTAGATGACTAAGAATGAGCAGTTATAATGTTAATGCTCCCTCAACTGTAACCACAGCACTGCTATGCTGATGATTTTATAAGAAAGATCTCAAAGGGGAACCCCATGTAAATTGAACTGGGTTCAGAAGACAGTGTTTAAGCAAATGTTTCCTTTGTATCCATCCAGACTTATTTCTGTCATAATGAAAGGATGCAGCATCTTCAGCATCACAATTGACTTACGTGTGACATTATAAAGTTAACCTGCTCTTTCTGAAAAGGGTCAGAAATGGTGTCCTCAAAGGATGTCTTTTGTGGCTTTTCTAACTTGTCAGAACCCAAAGGGAGAGAAAGTTGTAGTTGTTGTCTTCCTTTTTGTATTTATCTGGTTTTCAGCATACTGCATTTCATTCCAACATTTATCATTCTCACTACAACTAAGTATCCTTACTAAGTCAGTATTTTCACAAGAAACTTGCTGTCTCTGAATAATATTTTGAACACAGTGGAGTGACTACTTCCTTACAAATTGAAGAACAGTCCCTGAAATCTATTACTCAGAGCTATATTAAGCAACACTTGTGTTTTTATTTATTTATGAAAACTTTTTATTTATGAAAACTTTTTATTTATGAAAACACTTATAGGCATAAAAACTCCAAGCATAATGGGAATGTTCATGTGCACAAAATCTCTCGTGTGGATAACCCTTGTATCTTTGTGGCTTGAGGCCAAAACTAGGAAATAATCACAATGGAATTGCAGTTGATGAGATACAATAATTGCTTCCCAAATTAGATTTTAAAAGAATGATTTGACAGCAGTAGAAAAAAATATATTTTTTGGCTAAATATACTAGATATTTCTCATATAACAATACTTATATTTTCTGAAATCTAGAAAGAATGTTATTTTTCCTCTACTGACTATCTAATATCTCTATTATGTTTCCAATGAAAGGGTATGGCATTTATTCAAAACATCTTTTTTTTTTTTTTTTTCCATTGTCAATCTATTCTAGTTGAAAAAAATCTTATTAATATTTACTTATATGAATATTTGCACTTCTCTATGTGAATCAGCTGCATACATCTACGGTGCACATTTAATGTGTTAGAGATTAAACTCCTTGTCAGTTTGAAATATCTATCAATATGTTACCCAATTATCTACATACACACACAAAAAAAAAAAATACAGTATATCTGTTAATTAAATTATAACTTGAAAAAAAAAATGGAAAAATATTACAATACTGTCTATAACATGCTTAACAACCATTACTTTAGATATGGAAAACCATTCCCATTTATAAAGCAAAGTAGGGGTTCTCATTATTTTTTTAATTATTAATTATTTAATTATAAAATTTAATTATTTTATTTATTAATAATAATCGCAATTCCTTCCCTCCTTTGTGTGTAGAAAAGATATTCTTTTTTTTTTTTTTTTTTTTTTTTTTTGTGAGTGTGCTTCCATTCACTTCATCTGGCTCATTACATCTAATACTATATCAAAGCAACTTTGGGAGAAAGAAAAAAAAATGTATCATGTAAAACAAATTTGTAAAGAACACTTTGCATTCTGTCAATATACAATTTCTTTTTGTTTCCAATCAGAATAATATTTTCAGAAATAACTAAGTTGCAAGAACTGTGAAATAAAAGTATAAAGCAGACTTTGTCCATGAAGACTCTAAATAATCTTGGTCTATGTCTTTGCGAAAAATAAGTGGTTAAATTCAAAGGAACTTTTATCACTTTGTGGTGTACCTTCTTTCATGTGAAGAATTAATTCATATTTCTCCCTGTCTTAAATGTCCTTTCTTCCATCTCCTTTTTATATACTATATATATATATATATATATATATATACTTTATTATACTTTTTATATAATACATACCATCACCATGGTATGTATTTTTCCCCTTGCATCTCCTCAGTAATAATAAGTGAATATCTTATTTGTTAAACTAGGATTCCAGAACTGGCAGAAAGTTTCTCTTAGTACCAAATTTTAATACCCTTATTTTTATATTTTTATATTTTTATATTTTTATATTTTTATATTTTTATATTTTTATATTTATTTTTATATTTTTATATTTTGTATATTTTTTATTTTAGCACCTCTATTTTTATAAACAGTAAGAAATTTACACACACACAAAGGCTAGCAGTCTGTTATAAGATCCAAGCATGGGGTTTTGCCATCTCAGAGCAGACATTAGTTTCTGAAAAACTTTTTTCCACATTTCATAGTTTTTATGTGAACCAGGTTCTTTAAACTAATCTAATTCTGAGGAGTTTTAACTTTGCATAATTAATATGAAAAACCCAGTATGTTATGCCAGAAAATTACCAAACTATGAACATAGGAAAAAAATAATAATTAAAAAATTATGATTAGTATATGTATATAAGTGCTATTGATGACTTTGTCTATATTCAGTAATTTCTGTTTTCAATTAAGGATTTTCCAAGTTTAAGATTTATGTCTAGGGGAAAAGCAACAACAACAAAAAGAGAAATATCTATATTCTCTAAGTACTTATCCAGGTCTCTTTTTGCAGTTGGGACAAAGAGAGTTTGTATAAGACATGTAAACTAGGCAAATACTGAAAATTCTCCAGTTTCAATAGGGAAATTCCTGGAATTACAAATGGGATTTACTCCTAATATTTAAATCGGTAGGTTCATTCTTTTAAGCATAGAATCTTCTGTTAACATATGTGTTCTCATTTCAAGTTTCAGAACAAAGCAAAGATCCATCAACACATGTCACTGAGAAAATGACAAATGGAAGTAAAGCACTTAAAGAATTTCTACTGTCATTTTCACCAAAAATAGAGATAAATCCTCCTTTATTAGCTCAGAGAGATGGAATAACACAACCAGAGAATAAATTTGGATACAGACAGCTGTGATATATTTGAATGCGTCTTCCACATTGTAAAATATAAGGCATTAATATGTCAAGTGATAATCCTTGTAAATATTTTGACACAAATTAATGAGTCCTGACAGCAACCAACAATGTCTGGGATAGTTCTCCTTTGGATGGGTTACCGACTCTTATGCTGGTAATCTACATCTACTTCTACAAATCTACAGTTTAAGGTATGCATAAGAGTCAAGAAGAACCTGCAATATTGTCTTTTTCAGCAAGTTCTTGACCACATTGCCACTGCCACAATGCTCAGCTAAATCTTTACGAAATATATGAAACATGTTCCTCAAACTTTTCAGAGGTATACTTGTTCTCTTCAGACTTTCCTCTCTGTATGATTTCTAGCATAGATCACGTCTATCACTTTAGGCAAAAGCTTAAAAAAATACCACAGAGATTTGTTATAAATTGACAGATAAATTTTATTCTTAAACAGGTAAGGAAATCTGCAAAGCTAACAAAAACTAACAAGTTCCTTAATACCCTTCATTAAATTCAAAGCCAAGTCAATTCCCTGAGATGGGCAGCTCATTCTTCTATTTTCTGCAGCATTTTCATTCTGAAATGACTCACAGTTACAGAAAAAGGAGGTACAGCTGCGTAGATAGATACAGCCCTTCAGCAAGGTATCCTTCCTTTCTGCCATAATTTAACACTGAATTTAGAAACAAAGTTGGGTGTACACATGCCAGCTCCGCTGCTGAATAAAAAGAACCAGCTCCCTTTACCACTTTTAGATTTTTTCCTTCACACATTTAAAGTAACTGTATCAGTGATTTCTCACAAACACCAAATGATAAGACAAAGGGAAATGGCCTCATGTTGTACCAGGGGAGGTTTAGGTTGGATGTCAGGAGAACTTTCTTTACTGAAAGTGTTGTGCAGCATTGGAATAGGCTGCCCAAGAAAGTGGTTGAGTCACAATCCCTGGAGGTCCACAAGAAACATGTAGATGTAGAACTTATTAACATAGTTTAATGGTAGACTTGTCAGTACTGAGTTAAGGTTTGACTAGATCTTAGAGGTCTTTCCCAACCTGAATGATTCTATGATTATATGATTTAAAGCATCTGGAAGTGAAAATTTATTTAGATAATGAGTAATGGATGGCTTGTTAACATATATCCAGTATATTTCCGATGTTAATAAAAATGTGATAACGGTTATTACTCTGGAGTAAAGAAGCAGCAAGGAACTAATATTGCTAGTTTATAAGAAACAGGATAAGAAAATAAATAAGAGATAGTAAAAGATACATTACCCTGATTATAAATATCATAGGAAACCAATAATCAAAACAAAATAATACATGGTATAATATTTATTTGGGGAATTGACAATGTGATGTTTTCTATGACAGTTCTTAGAGTGGATAGAGTACAGTTGTGATCACATGAAAAAAAAAAAAAAGAAAAAAAAAAAACTTTACACTGACTAAATAACCACATAACTGACACAGTATGTAAAACCATAACAAAAGTATGAAGAGTATTCAGAATACCTTCTTCTTTGTCCCAGGCAAAATCTATTATAATGGATGTGGAATACAAATTGTAGATGTGCTTATCTTCAGCTATGTTTCTGCAAATGTTCATGTAGGTGACTTTTATATTTGTACATCTTAATGAAAGAATATATTTACAAACTTAGGAATGGAAAAATCCATTCTTACCTGGAAGACATGAAGAACAAGCAGAGAACATACTTCTCTGACATTTGCTCAGGTCTGATATGTGAGATGGCAACTATCCTATTTATTTTATTGCCCAGTTAACAACTCAGGAAAAAGAATCAGTTATGATCACAAAAAAAAAAAAGAAAAGAAAAAAAAAAAAGACTAAGTTTAAGTTGCTTGCTATTACAGCAAGTATCACATTGAGTGAAGAGGGATAAATTCATTATGAACTACAAGAAACATATGTGTTTATACATGTTACACTGTTTTAAATGACATAATTTGTGCTCATACTTACTGGTTTCCACTAAACTGCATCTTCGCATAGGTATGGATAAATATGAAGCTGGAGGCATTTCTGAAGGACAAGTATAAAAATGTCATAAAAGAGAAAAGGGAATTTTCTCTTTCTGTATTTACATTGTTGATTCTACTCTAGATGACTTTCAAATAAATCCATAGCACTCTCATATTTTACAGAAAGCCACCAGCATAGCTTTTAATATAAGCAAAATATAATGAAAATTAATACCAATGAGATCTTCTAGTGGCTTTCCAGTACTTAAAGAGTGCTTGTAGGGAAGATGGGGAGACACACTTTATCTGGGAGTGTAGCAATAGGACAAGTGGTTTAAGACTTAAAAAGGTTTAGGTTAAAGATTAAAAAGATTTGGGTTAAATATTGTCGCGTTAAAGGGGTGTAGCTGATTAACCGTTACGGGCCCGTTTGGATTCAGAGTACTGAACCAGTCGGACATTCACCAAAACTGGGGGTCCGCTCAGACATTCACCAAAAACGTATTAACCACCTGGGGGTCCGTTCAGACATTCACCAACAATGCATTAACCGTCTGGGGGTCTGGTTAGATTCAGAACACTGAACTATCACGGATAACCACCCTCACCCTAGTCGCATTAATGAGAGCTATCACAATGCAATCAAGTATGGTTTATTACAGCAACAGATAATCAGGTTCTTTTGGATTGCCGGTGAGAGTGACTATCTGCAAAAGCAAGCTAGTATGCATGAAATACACAGGTGACACAGGTGTTACAGATGTTATACAGGTGTTATAGGTGTTATAGATGTTACAGGTGTTACAGATGTTATAGGTGTTATAGGTGTTATAGGTGTTACAGGTGTGCAGCCTAGAAATAAACGCGTTAAAAGGATCAAAGACTCTATAGAGATTTATAAGCAAATATTCAGATCTCACCCAAAGGCGTCCCAATGGGGGGGGAAGAGAGGCTCAGCCCGTCGACTGATCCCAGGAGTCAGGAGATCCTAAGGATGTTGTATGTCCTCGGGATGGTATCTCCCCTGATGGTGGTATCTTCCCTAACATCCCCTCTCTCTTGGGCCAATTTATATTATTTTCTATCTTTTAGGTGGAGCTTGAGTGGCTCTAGTCAAGCATATCTTAGTTATGATTGGTGTAAAGTTTTCCCGTCTCCGTTTAAAGTAATAGGCTCCGAGAAATTCAGAGCGCATGCTCAGTGAGGGGTGGTCGCACCTTGGAGGCGGGTAGCTTTTGGGATGGAGGTGTGTTTTGGTATTATAATGATATTATAATGAGCAAAAAGTACACTAGGGTACAGCATTTGTCAAAACATGACAGGTCTTTGGCTTAGGGTGGCAAAAAGTGCAGCTTTGTGCACAAGAACAATCGAGGTCCCACCTGATTACAGAGCCTAGCCGTGGTGTCTCCACTCCACTCCACGCTCCGTGGTGTTCCTTAGAGCTAGCACACCAAGTTTCCCCAGCGCGATAGCATCTAAGGTTGGGAGCCTAGGGAATGCTCAGATAATGCAGTTATGCCCTACCCTGAAAGCCTCTTCAAAGCTGTACCTTTTCCTTAAAAATGTGAATGTTAGTTCTATTTTCCTAGTTACTTCAGGCATTTACACCACAAATATTAGGAAGAAATTTCTTACTATGAGGCACTGGAAAAACTTGCCTAGAGAAGTTGTGGATGCCCCACCCCTGAAAATGTTCAAGGCCAAGATGGATGGGGGTTTGGCCAACCTGACCTAACAGGTGTCCCTGCCCATGGTGGTAGGTCGGGAGGGTGTGGAGGTGGAAGGAACCTTATAGATGATCTATAAGGTCCCTTCCAACTTAAACCATTCTATGATTCTATAACAGAAAAATTATAACTGTAGTATTATACAGCAACTAACAGTTTCTACTGAACTGAATAATCTTCAATCTGTTCCCTGTCTCCTTAAGTTGAGACATGCTAAACTATACAAGTCTTTACACTGTTGTCAACAACCTGCATACTCTCTGCGAAGAGGGCTAACTTCATCCGTATTTATATAATACTTGTAGAATAAGACCTTGATTTCAGAGTTTAAAATAAATTATTGTCATAATGTGTGTTTGCCAGTCTTTTCCACATTTTTCTTGTTACAGTATCACTATATTTCTTTCAAAACATGTACATGTATAAACCTCCAGACAAAAAAAAAATAGTTATCAGAGAAAAAAAATCTTATTACAAGGCCACCAGCAATTACTACCAGTTCTGGCATGAATACTGTAGGAGAAGCAGTCTAGTCTTCTTTCAGCAACAGACAGTATCTTATTTCCTGAGTAACTGAGAAGTCAGTTTCTGAGGTACCTTCCCAAGTATACTACAACATGTTGAGAATATATTAGAAAATACTGGCCTGCATTAGGATTGTTTGTTGACATTTAGCAGTTTTTCTTAAACAGGTTCTTCATATCAGTCATATGTTTCTTCAAACTATTCTAGGCTCTAAATAGTTTCCTAATATTTCTAAATTATCCAAAACACATACTATAAAATTGTAGATATTTTTAAGAGACACAGGTAAACAAATGAAAGAAAACATATGTTAAATCTACCTACATTGCAATGTAGCCTCATAAAGACCTTCATTTCCCCTGGTTTCTTGTCTTGTTCCACTTATCAAAGTGTTAAATCAAGACTTCAGGTTTAATCCATATCTTTTTTCTTACCGGGGGAATATGATAGTTCATAACACTTGATCTCCATAAAAGTTATTTTTCCATAAAAGCACATTATATCCCTATGGAAAAAAAAATATATAATAATAATAATAATAAATCCTGCATGTAAATTTGTTAACAAAAAATAGTTTGCATTTTCAAAACTCAATCATATAACCATAGGTAGTTAATATAACTATATATTAATAATGTACTTATATAACCTGTCCTTGTCCTTAAAAGACATACTATTTTGAAGTAGACCTTGTGGTCTTAAATGTCTTTTCGCTGCATAGTATTAGAATGTCAAGGATACCTATACCCTGATAAATCTGCCATTGGACAAAAAAATGGCAGTAAGAGAGCATTTTATAGCTTGTTGGAGAGGGGATTACTACCTCTACAGAGACCTCAGGTTGGTGAATGAGCTCTGAATTTAAAGGTGGCAATGAAGAAAACAAGGTGATTCCTACTTACGTAGAGGTTTCACTACAGGTTGGTGTATTCTCTCTTTCAAAGAGATATCATCTATTGTTCTTAATTCATTAGATCTGTGATCTAATTGTGCTTAACTTTGCAATGAGGTTCAAGAAAATTCTCTACTTCATAGGTAGAAAAATGTATTCCAGAAATGAAAATCAGCCTAGGGTTTAGATGAACCTACCTACAGGCTGTATGGATGATGAGAACATAGGTCTCTCTCTTTTGCTCCCTACTGAAGCATTTACATTATGCCATCAGAATATTTTAAGAGTTTTCTTACATTAGTGATTTCCACTCAATTACTTGTCTTCTGACTGATTATTCTTGTGTATGGATCCTGAAGAGAACCTAGAAACACTTTTTCTTCCCTGTAAGAAGATTTACTGTAAAATTCAGGCTGTCATCAAGGTACTAGGGGATCTCATACTCCACTCACAGCTGCCTAAATACACCTTAGTGCAGCAAGAAGTCCAGAATCACTTTTAATAGAAGGTTAAAATCCACATTTAAGGTGAACAAACAGGAAAATCAGAGGGGTAATTAAAGAAGCCAGAAATGAAGCTCTGCTGATTGCTTTTCTGAGTTGGAGCAACAGCAATTTTTCAGTGAGTCAGGCTTTCTCTCTTAATCATAATACTAACAAGCAAGGCAAACTCAGCTGATAGAAACTTACTTGTCAGAGTATAAATCTCTCTTGTTTTGTTTACTGCTGTAGCGATTACAACAAAACTGGTCATGGCCAAATTGATTGTTACAGAATCAGTGACTTCCATTATCAATGTTAACAACAATTTAATATGAACCTGCAATAAACAAGCAAATTTGTCCCAGTGCAAAGAAATCTAGAAAAAAGCTCTTTTCCTACCTTTTTGCACCAGTAAGGTGCTCTCTTACCAAGTGTATTGTTGATTTCCACTGATAGTTCATAAAAACTATTTCCAAGATAAAGCACCAATTCCTTTATTTTTGGTACATCAGGCAAGACTCTCTAAGATTCCAGTTCATGACTAATCAATAGTATAATAATGCAGAGAGATAGCAGAGTTTACAGTGAAAAAATTTCACTGTGGAATTCTTATGAAAAATAAAATGAAGTTATCTGTAGAATGCAGTAGAATATTGTAATCATCTGTGATGGAAGAAGGAGGTTGCAGAAAGTGGAAGAAGTAGAGTAGTTGGGAGAAACCAGACATATAACAATGCTATGCCATGAAAATATGACTGTTAACTTTTCAGACCTAATTCAGATTTCTCCCTTACTTGCTTCAAATAATACTGCAAGAGTAAGGACAAAATTTGTGTTACATAAAATGGACTAAGAGTGGGAATAGCAATAACATTTTCTAACAGCAATAATTATCCTACAAACATCCTGGTATATCATCAGATTCTGCCAGAGTATACTGATCACATTTGTTTTCTTAGCATCATGACTGGTAAAGTTAACAAGTTTTGCCATTTTCTTCCAAAATATTCTCTCTTGTTCCTTCAGCAGCCTTTATGGTAATTGGAACTTCATGATGGTACACCTCCTGGTACAATGGAGGAACATAGATTCTGTACCCAAAAAATTCAACAAAAACTGTGTTTTTAACCAGACTAGAAGTAGAGGAAGGGAACAGAAAGGGCAGGACTGATATCCTTGAATCTTCTCAAGGAATTCTTTCAGCCCTGTTATTATAGAAGAATGGTATCTAAGCAAATATTTTTCCCATCCTATCATGTTTGACAGAAGAACGGAATTAAAGCTGAAGTCTCAAAGCCTTGAAGCTCTACATTTATCACATGATAAGTGTGTTTTCTCATCTCTTGCCTGTCATTCAGAGAACATGATTCGGTCTATTTACACTTCTGTCCCTCTGACAGATTATGGTTCTAAAATGTAAGCACAAAATCCTCTTTTATGAAAGCTTTTAGAAGCTATTGAAATACAGAACAGAAAAAGTATGAATCAATTCGTCCAGTTTCCCAGTTGTTTGAAAAAGTCAGGATGGTTTCATGTTTGTGGCTTGCATCGATACTCTGAAAGTTACCATATGTCTGAGGCAACTCTGCTGATGGCTTTTCTGAGTTGGAGCAACAGCAATTTTTCAGTGAGTCAGGCTTTCTCTCTTAATCATAACACTAACAAGCAAGGCAAACCTAGCTGATAGAAACTTGCTTGTCAGAGTATAAATCTCTCTTGGTTTGTTTACTGCTGTTCTATTAGAGAGAATCCCCTTTTCCTCACAAATGTGCAAAGATGTACAGATGGTAGAAGTTTGGAAATATTCCCAGAACAATATTGAGACTGTAGATAAGAACAGAAGCATAGCTTCTGTGTGTAATGATGTGTAAAGTTTAAAGCATACTTCTTTACAGTATGGCAACACTGTTCAACGTGGAAAATACTGGTAGATACACTTTGGTTCACCCTTGCATATTTGGCGTGAGATCGCAAAAAGAAAAGAGTTTTCTTTGGGATGGGATTCTGTTTGTGAAAATATTAAAGGAAACACACACTTCTCTTTAAATTATTCTTTTGCATAACTCGGTACAAATCTGCTTATGACCTTATGACGTGTATCGGAAGCTACCCATCTCAAACTACTCTTCCACTTCTGGAAATCCATTACATAAAGACTAAAAGACTCCAGAAGGTAGAAGCACCAGAATTGAATCTGTCATAGAAATGATCTAAGGATTTCTCCACTTTCCTGGATGGATATTCAAAATGGCATTAGTTTCACATAATGGCTGGCTACCAAAGTTTATATGCATTTGATAATTTGATTAAAAGTGGAAGGTAAGTAGTGAGAAGAATCATTGGAAATGATTCTAATGTAAAACTAGTCTGGCAATGAAAAACTTTATCTTGTTTTTGTTTTTGTTTTGCTTTGTTTTTTGTTATGATTTGTTTTTTGGTTGGTTGGTTGGTTTTTGTATATTACCTTAAATATTTATTTATATATATATATTTGTAAATACATATATATATGCATATATATATGTATACATATAAGGAACATTGTATTTTCTGAATGAGAAGGGAGTTCTTCGGTCTGAGCAGGTAGAAAACCATCTATACTTAACCGTAATTGCTGGTAGGTTACAAGTCACTGCTTCTTTTGAAGGGATACACATAGAATTGAACATTTCTTCATTCTCCTCTATTATCCATGTTTCCACATAAAGGGAATGAGGAGCTATGCTACTCTACAGCAAACAACCTCAATTCAGATTGAAGGTTTCATTCTGATAGTCCCACATTCCCTTCTTTCACACTTTCACCAAACATATTTGAAAATTTAACAGAAAATTAAAGGTTAATCTCTGCAAAATGTCTTTCATTAAAAAATAAAAGTTTGTCTAAAATGTTTTTGCTTTGTCTAGTTGAAAGATACATTCAAATACATACATGTCAGGCATGAATTGTGAAAAGTAGAAAAGATTCTATAATATAAAGCCTTGCTTTGCTTAATTATCTGTCTCTGAGATATGATGGGTATCACAATTTATAGTTAAGAAAGAACAAAAGATGAAGATGCTCAGATGACCTTAAAATCAATTTTACATCAATACTTATTTCTCAGGCAAAATTTGGTAATTTTGTAGATTATGCATTATATTCTCTCTTCACTTGACAGCATTTTCTCTCAATACTTATCTCACTTGGCCATTAGAGAGTATTGTTCCTGCTGATTTTTAGAATTATTCAAATGAAGATTGAAAAGATCTGGAATATTTCAGGAATGCAAAACATGTTGACTTGAATTATTATTATGGAATTATTATGGAATGCTTATTATTTCTCCCATATATCTTATGCTAAGCAATATACGATCCATAAAGACAGAAGAAAAAAAAAAAAAGTTTCTGCCCAAACTAGATTTACTATTGTTTGGTCTTTTTCTTTCTCAAGAGTATCAGCACTTTTTAATTTGCAATTTTTAGATTTGTAAATATTAATGATACTCACCATTTAAAATAAAAAGGTAAAGTAATCAAATAAAGAATAGAAGAACCAATTGACAGTTGTTTCTCCCTATTTTATATTTACCCAATCAGTCTAAATCAAAACACATCTGGCTTCATTGGTAGAGTCAGGCTTAATGAAATTTCATTTAGTTTTTACTCATAATCATAAATTATTTAGTTATAGTTCTAGCATAGTTTTTTTGTTTAAAGCAAAATTCTATTTTTAAAGTGTAAAATAAACTGAATTTCTGTGACAAAAATTTCTGTCACTGTATCAACTGTCCAAATCATATTGGAAAATCTATTGTAGCATCATATTTGTACATGAATGGTCTGTCTAGACTTAGTTGATTTCCCAGCTACAGTGGTTCTTGAATTTTCTTAGATTTTTCTACTGTTCCAGAATAAACAATAAAAAAGATAAGGAGAAAAGATAAGGTATGAAAAAACAAAAGAGAAATGGGTTAGGATCATCACAAATGGAATAAAAGCATTCTCCATTATGTTTCCAAGCATCCACAGAATAAATAAACAAATAAAATTAAAAGGAATGTCAATGGTAAGAATCCTTTGGAATACACTTAAGAGATTTCACCCTAGTGCTGAGAAAATGCAGATTAAAGTCTGCAGATTGGAATATTTTCCCTGATGACCTTACATTCACATTTACTCAATGTGCCTTGAAGAATTTGAAACATTTGAGACTAAGTAAATAACCCTTTTTATACTTCCCAAGAGTAAGTATCTAACCCATCTGTTTAGTCTGAATTGTGTTTGAATATAAAAATAATATTTTAATTTAGTTCCTTGAGTCAGTGAACACGACATTCCTGTAAAATATTTTTAAAAGAAGTATACAAAACCCATATATTTTTAGCAGTTAATGGACAACATTTATGTTTCCATAAATGTAGTTTGTTTTGTACTCACAATGGCAGTTTTTATAAAGCCACAATTGTTATAAGTAACAATTGCTGAACTTATCATACTGTTCATTATAAGAGCTAAGTAAGAATTATCAATGAGCTTCCAGCAAGTATAAAATGTTTAAGGTAACCATCGTTTTGTACTGTTTTTGTTATTTTCCTTCATTAAAGTATAGCAAACAAGTAACCAACCAACCAAACAACAACAACAAAATCATTTTCCATTTTCATATTTAAATTTCCTCCTGTGCCTATCATTAAAAGTTCAGACTTCCTCCCTTGGAAGGTTCTGTGAACAAATAGAATCATAGAATCATTCAGGTTGGAAAAGACCTCTAAGATCATCTAGCCAAACCTTTAACCAAATACCGACAAGTTCACCACTAAACCATGCTACCAAGTTCTACATCTACACATTTCTTGAAGACCTCTAGGGATGGTGACTCAACCAATTCTCTTGGAAGCCTACCACAATGATGCATAACTATTGTAATATCCAACCTAAACCTCCCCTGGTGTAACTTGAGGCCATTTCTGATCTCATCATTTGGTGCTTGGGAAAAGAGCACCAAGTGGTGACCATTTCCCCACCTCACTATAGCCTCCTTTAAGGTAATTGTACAGTGCAATAATGTCTCCTCTGAGCCTCCTTTCTCAAGGCTAAACAACCACAGTTCCCTCAGACATTCCAAGCACCACAGTTCCCTCAGCCATTCCTTGTAAGACTATTTTTCTAGACCCCTCACCATCTTCATTGCCCTTCTTTGGTCATGTTTCAGCAACACGATGTCCTTCTTGTAGTGAGGATCCCAAAACTGAACACAGCTGAGTACAGAGGGAAATCACTTCCCTAGACCTGTTGGCCATACTATTTCTGATACAAGACAGCATGCTGTTGTCCCTCTTGGCCACCTAAGCACACTGTTGTCTCATATTTAGCCTACTATTGACCAATACTCCCAGATCCCTTTCTGCCGGGCAGCTTTCTAGACACTTTTCCCCCAGCCTGTAGCCTTACATGAGGTTGTTGGGCCCCAAGTGCAGGACTCATTGCTTTGCTTTACTGAACTTCATACAGTTGACTTAGGCCATCAGTCTAGCCAATCCAGATCCTTCTGTAGCGCCCTTCTACCCTCGATCAGATCAACACTCACACCTAAAGGTGTACTCAATCCCATCATCCAATTCATGAATAAAGATACTAAAGAGAAGTGGCCCCAGTGCTAAGCCCTAGGGGACACTACTAGTGACCAGCCTCCAGATGAATTTAACTCCATTCACCACAACTCTTTGGGCTCAACCACCCAGTTTTTAATCCAATGAAGTGTATACCCACCTAGACCTTGAGCAGCCAGATTCTTCAGGAGAATTCTGTGGGAAATAGTGTCAAAAGCCTTACTGAAGTCTAGGTAGATGTCCTGGTTTCAGCTAGGATAGAGTTAGTTTTCCTCCTAGTAGCTGGTGGGGTGCTATGTTTTGGATTAGGATAAGAAGAGTGTTGATAACACACTGATATCTTAATCATTGCAGAGCTGTGCTTACACTAAGCCAAGGACTTTTCAGCTTCTCACTGTCCTGCCAGCAGACAGGCTAGGGGTGCAGCAGGAGCTGGGAGGGGACAGACCCACAACAGCTGACCCAAACTGGCCAAAGGGGTATTCCATACCATCTGACGTCATACAAAACAATAGATAGGAGTGTCTAGCCAGGGTGGGGGGACTGGCTGTCCAGGGATAGGCTGGGCATCGGTCAGTGGGTGATGAGCAATTGCATTGTGCATCACTTGTTTCATACACATTATTAGTAGTAGCACTATTACCATCATCATTATTATTATTACCCTGTCTTAATAAACTATCTTTATCTCAACCCACAGGCTTAATTTTCCCCTTTCTCTCCCCCAACCCAGAGAGGGAGGGAGGAGGGTGAGCAAGTGGCTGTGTGGTGCTTACCTGCCAGCCAGGTTAAACCACAACGGTAGACCACATCCACAGCCTTTCCCTCATCCACTGAGTGTGTCATTATGTCATAGAAGGAGATTAGGTTCATCAAGCAGGACCTGCCTTTGATAAACCCATGATGACTGGGCCTGATCACCTGGTTGTCCTGTAAGTGCTGCATGATGGTACTCCAGATAACCTGCTCCATGAGTCTACCCAGCACCAAGACTGACAGGCTTGTACTTTCCCAAGTCCTCCTTGTGGCCCTTCTTGTAGATAGATGTCACATTTGCTATTCACCAGTTGACTGGATCCTCCCCTGATAACCAAGACTACTGATGAATGATGGAAAATGACTTGGTAAGCATTTCTGCCAGCTCCCTCAGTACCCTCAGGTGGATCCCATCTAGCTCCATAGACTTGAGTACATCTAAGTGGAGTAGCAGATCACTAATCATTTCCTCGTGGATTATGAGGGTGCCAATTTCTGCTCCTTGCCCCTCTCTACCAGCTAGGGAGACCAGGTACCTGGAGAATAGCTGGTCTTGTGCAAAAGATGGAGGTAAAGAAGGCATTAAGTACCTTAACCTTTTCCTCTTCTCACTGTTTCCCTCCACATCCAATAAAGGATGGAGGTTCTCCTTAGTCCTCCTTTTCTTGTTTTTGTACTTACAAAAACATTTTTGCTGTCTTTAACAACAACAGCCAGATTGAACTCAAACTGAGCTTTGGACCTTCTAAATTTGTCCCTGCACAGACTCACAACATCTTTTAATCCTGAGTGACCCTCCCCTTCTTCCAAAGGTCATGAATCCTTTTTTTCTTCCGGAGCTCTAGCCAGAGCTTTCTTTTAAACCAGACCACTTTTATTCTGCGCTGGCTCATTTTTCGGCATGTGGGGATGGCCTGCTCCTCTTCTTTTAGGATTTCTTTCTTGTAGAGTGTCCAGCCTTCCTGGACTCCTTTGCCCTTCAGAACTGACTCCCAAGTGACTCTGTCAACCAGTCTCCTTAACAGGCTTAACAGGCTAAGTCTTCCCTATGGATATCCAGGGAGGCAGTTCTGTTAATCCTCCTCACTACTTTTCCAAGAATTGAATACTCTATTAATTCATGATTGCTGTGCCCAAGATAGCCTCCAGCCTTCACATCATCCACAAGGCCTTCTCTATTTACAAGCAAAAGGTTCAGTGGGGCACCATTCCTAGTTGGCTCACTCACCAGCTGTATCAGAAAGTTATATTCCACACGTCTTAGAAACCTCCTAGACCTTTTCCTCTCTGCTGTGTTGCATTTCTACCAGACATCTGGTAAGTTGAAGTCCCCCATGAGAACAAGGGCTAGTGATTGTGAGACTTCTCCCAGCTGTTTGTAGAATATTTCATCTTCCTTTTCAGCTGGGTTAAGCGGTCTATAACAGACGCCTGGAGGATTGGCCTTCCCCCTGATTCTTACCCATAAACATTCAACATTGTCATTGCCATTATTAATCTCAAGATGATCAAAAACTTCCTAACATACAGGGCTGCCCCACTGCCTATCCTTCTTAGCTTATCCCTTCTAAAGAGTTTGTAGCCATCAACTGAAGTGCTCCAGTCATACAAGCTGTCCCACCATGTTTCAGTGATAACAACTATATGATAGTTTTCCTGATGAACAATGGCTTTCAGCTCTTCCTGTTTTCTGCCCATACTGCATGCCTTGGCATAGATGCATTTCATCTGGGTTAGCAATCCTGACACGTGTGTGGGGTGGGGGTGGGGGGAAAAAGAGAAGTACTAATTCATGCAGGAACATTCCCCAAGTGCTTTGGTGATTTGTCAATGCAAACTGTGCATTTGGTACCACATGGCTTTCCATCCCCTACCTCAACAGGGGTGGCAGACAGATGAACTCCTGAGCAAAGATCCTTTCCCCTCTCAGAGATAGGTGAATCCTACTTTCCCCCCTCAGAGGTAGGTGACACCAGGCTCAGAGACAGATACTGATTTGGTAGCTCTTCAATCTTGCCGTGTCAATCCCTGCAACTGAGGGGTTAGAGAAAAAAAAAAAGAAATGTTATGGATATAGTAGCTCAAATATCTTGGAAATAAGGCCTGAGTTTTGTGTGGTGACAGTATTAATGCTGTTTTTATTAACATATGGAAAGACAAACTGAAGTAAAATACGTTTTTGTTAAAGATTCCGTGTGCCACCATAGTTTGAAAAGAAGGCCTAGAATGAATCCTGCAGCAGGAACATGTAAGCTACTCTAGGCATTTTTGAGTTTGTCTAGGTTAAAACAAAGTCTTTTGCTTTAAAATATCCTGAGTTTCTCATTCCTTGAAGATGTTAGCTGTAACAGTCAAAATCAGTTTTTTTTTTGTGCATCATCTTTTTTATGGAAATAAAGTTAAACATCAAAAAAATATTTTGTTTAATAGAAGATATATCTATGCAAGCATAGCAAAAGCATTTATTTTTCTATGTCAGCAACCATTGCTTGCCACCACTGTAATATCCATACAAGCATATCCTTAATAAGTTTCAACTGTAAAATGAATTTCAATTATATTAAGAACATGAGTGTACAGGATTACTACACTGTTTCCTGAGTTAGCCATATAGTTTGGTTAGCTTTCATTCATGATTTCTGAAAGCACAAGTATTGTCAAAATAGTTCTCTGAACTAGTTTAAAGTATGCATGCTGTGTTGCATTCAGAGTCCTGGTGGATTAACCCATTATAAAGCAATCTGGTGAAAACCTGTGATTTGCAGCAAGCTAGTTTTAATCAAAGGTTTAGAAAATTCATGCTTGCTACAAGTGTAATAGTTCATAACATTTCACAAAGACATTATTGCATGTTAAAAACGACCAGCAATTCAGACTCTTTCCTTCTATTTTGTAGAATCTTGATGTTCGAAAGTACTAAGAGCTCTGCATTTGGCTGATCAGGCCTCAAATAAAAAAATAAATAAATAAATAAAAAGATATTTATAAAACTGTTCTTATCTTTTTTTTTTTTTTAGTAGGCCAGTGGTTCTTGTAACTGTAAAATACTCGTAAAAAGTCTTCAGCCCGTTTAAAACTCACAGAGAACATATCACAGAATCACAGAATTGTCTAGGTTGGAAGAGACCTCAAGATCATCAAGTCCAACCTCTGACCTAACAAAAACCTAACATGATACACTTTATCATCTAAATAGTCAATCTAGTTAGAGAAGACAGGGAGTTAAGAAAAAGAGACTGGAAGTTCAGACAAGTGAACCGTACAAAAACTTTAAGACTCGCCTTATTTCCACCAGTTTTTGTAGTTGTTTTGGTGTTTTCCCTTATTAAGTTTAATTTAGTCTTATTTAACTCCAGGGGTTAAAGCATTTTGAAGACGTTATTTCAGGATACTGGTGGAAAAACAAAGGACAGATTTGTCAGTTGGAGTCAGTGTAGTATAGCAAATATCAGAAATATAGGAAAAATAATGGTGAATGAAAACTTCATAAAGCCACCTGAAAGTGTCTTAAATGCACTATGATCTGAAGATCCACTCTATAGGTACTGCATTTAATTTAATAATTACCTTTTTAGAGGATAATTCTCAGGCTTACAGAAATAAAGAACTGGCATGTAAATCTGATTTTTCTGTAATAAAGCTCTTTTGTATTTGCATTATTCTTGACATCTAAAATATCACGTACTGGTGATACAGTGAGGAGACTGATTATTCCATTCATCTCATATACTGTAACATTGTTCAAGGATCTGAGTAAAGCACTGTTGAGGGCATCAGAATGCATTGCTGAAGGTTGCAAAATATTTCTGACATCTGTTTGTGAAACTAGAAAAGGCTTATCAGTGCTGACTAAATTTCATTCTCAAGAACTATAACATACTTTATTTTAAGATCTGTGTCTCCTACTTGGTCTCTTTATGGCAATCTCAGCAGAGTATACTTTACTTTCTAGTCAAATAGGTTTGATAAATGTACGACGAGGTCCTTAGAGTGATGTCTTAAATATCACTGACTGTTTATATGTTAATGAAAGTTTTTGTGACTACAGGATTACAGAGCACATAGCCATATTCCTTGACAAAATATCATCCTAAAAATATCCATATTAAAAATGACACAAAGTATTGCCAGCAGAAGTGCATGTAAGCTTCATTTGCAAATACTTTGACTGTTTTTGTACTACCATATAACAAAAAGTAATATATCTTGGGCAAACACAACCTTCTAGGATTTCTGCTACTGAAGTTTTGTACCAGATTTCAGATCATATTTCTACATAGTTCGTAAGATATGATAGCAGGCTCTTGCTCTCTCTAAAATTTTGAGAATATTCTAACACCAGTGATAGAACTTCCTGAACATCTGAGAACTGCTGAACATACCTAGGCATATGCATTATAAGCTGATTATAACATGTTTTTGAAAGAATGCTAAAACTTGTGGACTGTCTTCATTATGCAGACACTGATAGTCAGACATTTTATCTCTGTATTTTCTGAGTGAAATTATCCATTTCTGTAGCATTAAGACAAAACTGCTATAACCAGGTCATTGCAGCTAGCACAATGAAGAAAAATGTTCCATTCGGTTTTGTGCTGCACAAAGACAACTTTTCAACTTATCTGTTTAAAGGCCAGCTCAGATCTATTATCATTCCAGGAAAAATACATGTTAAAAATAGAATTAGAAAGTCCTAAAATGCACCTGCCTACAATGCATGCAGACCTTTCTTTTCTATTATAGACAAACTCTCAATAGCTTTGCCTTGATTGAGAGGCTGAATTGACCCACCAGGTCCTACAGGCTTGTTTGATATTCTGAATCAGGGTGTTTATTATGATCAATTTTTTGAACCACTTATTAAATGTATTATAAAATGTGTTTCAGAGCACGGAGATCTATTAATCAAAATATTAAGGAACAGTTTAAATGAAATTTTTGTGCTGGGTCTAGCTTGGATGGACTTAGCTCTCCCCACAGCAGCCCATAGAGTTATGTGCTCTGCAGCTGTAGCTAGAACAGCAGTAGTATTACACCAATGTTTTTTCTATA